>NC_056728.1:806511627-806631627 GCF_019279795.1 Protopterus annectens | reverse complement strand
CAACTACTCCACACGCATGGTAGCAGAACGCACACCACTACATGTACATGTGTGTAGGTCCTACATTCCTGTCATTTAGCCATGTTTGTAGGCATTGCAATTGGTGGACATGTGTGATGACATACATGACACATGAACTGTTGTATGATATGATAGTTGTCATGGGTAACCAGTACAGAGGGAATGCTAACTCAGTCAACATTGATATCACACCTTATGTACTGTTAGCATTCAACAGCCATGGACCTTCCTTCCATGTGCATGTGTGTAATTGCTGTAGCCACCTGTCTGCATGAAGGACAACAACAGCTATGCTGTGTACATATGTGTTGTCTGTGTGTGTGTGTGTGTGTGTGTGTGTGTGTGTGTGTGTGTGTGTGTGTGTGTGTGTGTGTGTGGCATGTACATATCCACGGCAGGTACATGTATGTCATATTCAAACATGAGGGTGTTTACTGGTGTACAGCAACAGTCATCTGTTACTGCTGTATATGAGCCAGGGTCCCTGTTATGTGTACAGCTGACCTGGTTACGAACAGTGGTATCATTGCATTGCATAACACATGATGCAATTGTGTCAGTACATGGCTAGTCTGCACAGTTGATGTAGAGCTAGGTACAGTCCACTGGTCATGGGTCATATGGTGTTGTAGTAATATATGTTCTACCACATGTATGGATGTCTGTTGCTGGTCCAAGGACATGGTGATGTCTGAGGTCTACATCCTAGAATATGGGTTTTGACACTGTGATCTACACCTGACACATCTGTGATGCCTTTTGAGGGTGTACTGGTCAGTACATGTGAGTGACCTTCATGCACGTGGAGACACCACCACCTGGAGCGGTCCGTAACGGTGTTATGACCCACATGTCTGTATCCGAGGTATACGGTGGTAATGCTATTGTGCACAACTGAGCTTTCAGCCAGGTGTTCCTCACTGCACAGATGCCAGTATTCCCCATTGCTGGATTTACATTGGGAAGCTGTGATTACAAACGCTACACATCCAGCACTGTTTAGCATACACATACAATGCAGTTGTCCTCTAGGTGTCAGGGTGTTAACCTGGTCTCAGGACATTCATCTATGAATGGCACTATATGGGCGAAGTAGCCACTCCTGGCAGGACATCACCACGGGTGGTATTAGTGTGCCAGGTTTAGATTGATATATCTAATGTGATGGACAGCAGCAGACATTATGTAGAAGACCGGTGTCAGATATATGTAGTGCAGCATTCCTGCTAACAATGACAACTATCAGCACCGGAGTCCATTACAATGTGTTGTTCACATCTAACTGTAATAGCATGGCCACTGTGCCCTTCCATGTTTATAATCAGAGTGCATACAAAACAGCCCTGTGCTACTAAGTGTGTGAGCATGCCCAGTATAACGTTGTGTAGATGGACACATAGTGCATTCCAAACAGCCATGAGCTACTAAGTGTGTGAGCATGCCTAGTGACACCTTTTGTCGGTTATGTGCCTCTATGTGTATGAGCATGGCCATTGTAACCCTGTATAGCGATAGTAGTCGTCCCATCAACAGATGGCTATACCCCACTTCAGGATGGATTCCTACATTGAACACAATGGTTCACAGGTATGTACATCGTAACTGCCAGCATCCATGTCAATGTCCACATTCCTAGAAGGTCATATTGACAGTCTTGAAAGGTGTAGTGTCTGTGGCATGGCTTGTATCTATGGAGTATTGTAATAGTGGTCCATAGATAGGCAGTTGTCCTGATCACACCACTGGCGTGTGTTTGTCTCCGTCTGCCTGGGGACAAAATAATGCTTTTCTACTGCTCACACTCCATACAATCCCTATCACTGACTTTTCCATTGCTGATGATGTCACCCACCTAGAAGTACTCCTCTGGGACTACTGTGTCCCAGTAGTCTTGGTAGTGCATTCTGTAACTGCGTAATGCTGTAGTGTGATAAGGTAGTTATGTCTGTGTTCTAATCCCAGCCATGCCAACTGTGTGTGTGTCTCAGTCTGCCTAGGGACAGAATAATGCTTTTGGACTGCTCACACTCCATATAATCCCTATCATCGACTTTTCCAATGCTGATGATGTCACCCACCTAGAAGTACACCTCTGGGAATGCTCTGTCCCAGTAATCTCGGTAGCATGTTCTGTAAATGCATAATGCGGTAATGTGATAAGGTAGTTTGGTCTGTGTTCTAACCCCAGCTATGCCAACTGTGTGTGTATCTGCCTGGGGACAAAGTAATGCTTTTAGACTGCTCGCACTCCATACAATCCCTATCACTGACTTTTCCATTGCTGATGATGTCACCCACCTAGAAGTACAGCTCTGGGAATGCTGCATCTTAGTGATCTCAGTAGCATGTTAATAAGGTAGTTAGGTCTGTGTTCTAATCCCCTCCATTCCAAGTGTGTGTGTCTCCATATGTCTGGTGACCGAATAATGCTTTTAGACAGCTCACACTCCATACAATCCCTATCGCTGACTTTTCCATTGCTGATGATGTCACCCACCTAGAAGTACATCTCTGGGAGTGTTGTGTCCCAGAAATCTCGGTTGCGCATTCTGTAACTGTATAAAGCTGTAGTGTGATAGAATAAACAGGCAGGTGTTCTATTCCAAGGCATGACAGGTGTGTGTGTTTGGCAGTCATATCCTATGTGTTGGTGTCTGTGAGTGACTAGCTCCAGGATGTGTTGAGGAGTTTGTTTTGTTGTTTTCCTATATAGTGGTCATAAATGTCACAATCGGCCAAGAGACTAGGTTGGCAAGACATACACATACATTCGGCAATAAATCTGGTGAGTAATGTCAGCAGCCCTAATCTTACCCTTAATACAGTCTTAACCCGTGTGATGCACAGAAACACACTTGCCTTGATATTAACACCAGTACATAATGCAGGAGTTGCATGTGGTTTCCTTTTCATTCTTGTCTAATGCTTTGGTGTCATGTGATCCGCTGTTGAGATATATATTCTATATCTATGTATGTGTGTGTGTGTATATATATATATTTATATGGACATTAGCACATGATGGAATACATGTCCTATACTGTTGAATGCCTGTGCTGGATGATCTGTAGATAACATCAAAAGCATGTATATCTGCCATGGCTTAGTGGTAAAGCACATTGTCAGTGGTGTGTAGGGTCCCAGGTTCGAGCCATGCATAGACCGGTTGTTTTGTTGCTGGAAAGAACAAGGGACATCGAATACGGTGATAGTAAGATGCTTTTAACCAGTTGTGTGTGGATCTGCGTGACAGTAAGCAGTGGTTATTTTTGGGGAGGCTCAGTATGGGTCATGTAACTATGCATTAGAAAACAATACTATGCAAATGAGGTGGAAATTACTGAATCTCGTTTATCCCCAGGGTGTGATGCAGTTCCCAAGAGTGTATGTGTATAGACAGCCGGGTGCACGACTCAAATATAGGTGAAAGCATGGGGGGTTGTCAGGCATACTGTACATAGATTAAAGCCCTGTGTCTCGGGATTGCTCCTGTCTTAGCACGCCTAAGCTAGGGGTGTGTCTATACCTGCCTAGTGCAATTGGGAGGGACAACAGCAGTAGAAAAGTAGTCAAGGTGAACAAGCTGGGCAAACAGGTGATAATTATCACAATCAGCAGATTACAGGCCCAGTCCAGCCAAAAACACTACAATAAGTGAGCAAGCACCATACCCCCGGGTTTTTTCACGCTCTACACCACCGGTGTATACATGTGGGGAAATTTTACAAAACAATCCAATGAAATGTGAAGGGCTGCAGTAGGCAACATAGACCAACATGTGCAGGAGGATGAAGGTGGTGAGGATGTGAATGCTGCCGAACAACCCTCAGTGAGGAGACAGAGAAGACTGTACAGACCCAGGGTAACCTACCAGGGGCTACATGAGCTGGAGATAGTGGAGCACTATGGGGTGGACAGAGACCTCCTACAGCAGATTGTTGAGCTGTGCCGGCCACACCTGACACATAGAACAGACCGAGGGAAACCCATCCCCTGGATACCAAGGTATGTGTAGGCCTAGGTATACTAGCCACAGGTACCTCCCAAAGCAAAACTGGGGATACCATGGGGATCTCACAGGCATCAGCATCCAGAGTATTCCACCAGTTCCTGGATGCCATGTCACCACATGGCAGTGAGCACATACATTTCCTCAACACACGTGAGGTGTTGACCAGCAATATGTGTCTCTTCCACCAAATGGCAGACTACCCTGGGGTAGTGGGTGTTATAGCTTGCATGCACGTATGCATCAAAGCACCACCCAGTGAGCAGGGTAGGGCCTACATTAACCATAGGGGCATCCCCTCCATCAACTGCCAGGTCGTATGTGATGCCCAGGGCATTATACTGAATGTGTGTGCTGGCTGCCCTGGAAGCTATGACGATTCCAATATATGGCATCTGATGCAGCTGTACCACAGCTTTGCCAATATGGACATCCCCTACGGTCACCTAGTGGGAGATGCTGGGTACCCACTGGAGCCATGGCTGATGACACCCATCAGAAATGCACACACACCTGAACAACTACACCATAATGAGGCACACACACAGGCAAGACATATAATAGAGCATGTGTTTGGGATGCTCAGGTCATGGTTCCAGTGTCTGGATACATCCGGTGGAGCCTTGCAGTATTCACCAGCTACATGCATCCAAATTGTTATGGTATGTGCTATGCTACACAATATGATCCTGTGGAAACAGCTGCAGCAGGAACAGCATGAGGCAGGGCCACACAGCCCTCCACCAATGCCAAGGCCTGTACAGGCACAGAGTGACTCAAAGGAGGAACAACCTGAGCTGGAGCCAGTAGGCGGAAGGAGGTGTGCCCAGTATAACCTGGCCTTGGCAAAGAGGCAACTCATAGAATATGCACTGACACAGTAGGTACCTAGGGAATGTCACCCTCTCTGACTCGCACAGACAGTAAAAGGGATGCCAAACATGACACTACCTATGCTCAGCCATGTATAGGAAGTGCACTGTGTGCATCCGACATAGGCAGCCCTCCAGCACCATCCTCAGGTCTGGCACACCCTCAAGGTAAGTCAGTCAACCTACCAACTGGCAGTTGTATTAGAATGTGTTGTTAAATTAGCTATGGTATGGATGTGAGCATGCAAGGGAATTTGGTGGCTGAATGTTAAGGCAGAGGACAGTACACATCCATAGTGGCACCATGACATCTGTAGCACATACCAGGGTCACCATAGTAGCCAGTAATACACAGGGTGTCATAACCCACTGTGGGTAATGGGCTGAGCATCATGTGTGTCCATACAGCCCATACAAGTCTCAACCAGCTGGACAGGTGTAGATCAACACAGACAAATGCTGTACTATGTCCTCTGAATATGCCCAATGGATGACACCCCCCCACAGAACCACACAGACAGACTACAGCAGGCCAGACAGTAGGATGTAGGTTGTGAAGGCTAGGATGTCTGAAACTAATATGTTGGAAATTAAAGCTAAGATCTGGAGTACACTGGTATGCCTCTAGCCAGCACAATAGGTAGGTCTACTCACTGAAATGGAGTACCTGACATGCCAGTACAGTAGTAGCAAAAGTGTACAAGTGTCAGCTGTGCCCCCTTCTAACGTACACATGTCACAGTCAGGTGCAACCCCCCCCCCCCGGTGCTGTGTAGGAATGTGGATACAGTCGGATGTCCCCCCATGCTGTGCAGAAATGTAGCAACAGTCAATGCCACATAATCGATGGATACCCTGCAGACACAGCATGCCACCTGTCAGTGTACAATGCAGAGGTTGGCACCATAGTACTGACTACCTGGACATGTAACACAAGTGATAAAGTTGACCATACTGGGCATGCTCAAACACATGGAGGTATGACGGCAATGTCAGTCGACAACATGCAGAACGGTCATACTGGGCATGCTCACACATGTAAACACAAGACGGCCAGGTCTGCAAACACTAGTGGTCCGGACATATCTGCCGGTACATTGCTATACTATTGGATGACTGTGCTGTATGGTATGTGTGTGGTACTGTCTATTGTCTGTATATTTGCCATGGTGTATTGGTAATTCACATTAGCTGTGTGCGCAGGGTGTTGCTACCAACACTTGCAACGAATGGTTATTTGTTTGCGGCCAGAATGAGCCCATTAGATATGGAGTGAGTAAGGCACATTGAAGCAGTCGGGCGCAGTTGTGTGTGGGTTTCAGTGGTGTTAAGCACTGCTGACCTCTGGTTACAGCTTCTTATACTTGATTAGACTCCACATTTCTTTACCAGTGCAATACTTGCATACTGGTAGCCAAACACGCTTACACCCACTTGCTCCCGCACTTGCACATGCACCGACATTGGTGCTTGCATGTGTCACTCACACTGGGTGGGCGCGTTCCCTTGTGATGCCTATAACATCGGACTACATGACTACAGTATCGGGTATGGCTGACCATTAGGCGATGGCATGGCGTTTGACTGTACGAAATCGGCAGCCTGTCCAGTGAGTTAATCATATTGTATGCGTGTTCCTCATACAATCTGCTCCCATCTGGCTGATACATGGGAACCGATATTCTGCAATGCAGACAAGTAAACGTGTTTTGGGACCCACATCCGTCTGCCAGGTCATGCTACCGCATACCTATTATAGGTTTGCCACCTTTTAAACTGGACGTGGTGAGACTTTAGGATTAACACCTGTCCCAATTTGCATGGGACAGTCCCTCCTTAGGCGTATGTGTCATGTGAAAATAATCAAGACATAGCAAATGCCCTGATTACAGGACAATATTATATTCTACGTTTCTCTAATAGTTGCATGTAACAGTTATTGTATATATGATACTTCTATATGTTATGTGAAGTAGTATAAGCAACTGGACTGCTACTAGACTTAAGCTTTTATTTGTGCTAATACGTGTAGTTCTGTACTGTGCATGGCTGTGGGTATGTTCTGACCTGGTACGTCTGACATTTCTACGGAGCAGGTCCCACTTTGGCCATTTGGAAAGGTGGTAGCCCTATAGGACCTATATGTAGAGATGTCAGATTTGGCAAGGCAACACATACCCACAGCCAGTAGAAAATAGACTACTTCACCAGTTTGCATAAGTAAAGGTGATTCTTGTAGCATTATAGCTGCTAATACTTACAACTAGGTGTTTCAGATACGACATAATCGTTTTATGCAACCACTACAGACAATATATGGATTTTTTGCCCTAAATCACAGGCCATGTGCCATAATAACATTTTGCAGGACACAACTGCCTAATGGGGAGTGTCCCTCACAAAGGTGAACAGATGGTAACCCCAACCTATTATGTTATCATCTACCTAAGGTAGTCGGCAGAATAAGCGCTTTCCATCACTAGCAGACCTCACATACGAATGGGGGAGAATGAACACTGAAATGGGGACACTTCATAACACCCTCAGGGACACATTTAGATGATTGGTACTATTAACCTGACACAGTGACATTCCCAGAGCATATGTATTCATACACATTTGTCGAGGTACATGCTGTTTATGACTCATACATGTTGTCATTAGTCATTACGTGTATTCTGCCACCTGTCAACCTAATATCACTAGTTCTGGAAGGGTTTAGTTAGAACTGTACTAGATTCTGATTCGTAATCACGGATGTCCATGATAATCGGGTACAGTTCACTGACATAGTCCTTATGTGCTCCCTTAATGGTTTACGGACTATCCAGTAGATGTGCTCTTATGGTTTGGGAGGTATGGGCATCTGCTATGCCCACATAGGAATATTAATTACTTCCACGGGGCAGGCCTAATACATCTCTGCCAACCAACACCTGCACACTTAGGCCCGTTATTGCATACCCATGATTCCCCTAACTGACACCCCTCTGCAGCACTCATCCTTACTGTGAGCGCAGCTGGGGTATGAACACACCCCTACACACTGCCCACTCTCCCCGTCTCAGGACACATGTCATACGTTTTGTCAACCCATGTGTTATCAGACTTGCACAACCTACTATTCCGTGGACAACTACATCCTGGTCACGTCAATCATTAATGGTTCGCCTACAAGGCAAATTTTTGGTGTCCATGTTTAAAGTGTAGTCCTTGCAAATCTCTCCCACTGGTAGTTTTCTGCCGGTGGTCTGGAAAGCAGCGGTGCATTTACCTTTATTGCATGTCGGTAGGTCTCACCAGCCTAGCTGGGGAGGTGTGGGAGGTAGACGTTTGTTTATTGGACCTCCGACTAACATATGCCCAGTCTGAACATACGTTATCCATAATTGCTGTAACGTAACCTAGGAATGTACATGTGTATATCTACAGTGACATATATATATATATATATATATATATATATATATATATATATATATATATATATATATATATATATATATATATATATATATATATATATATATATATATATATATATATATATATATATATATATATATACATATATATATATATATATATATATATATATATATATATATATATATATATATGTATGTATATTTGACCTGTTCCTCATCTGCACAGCCTATTATTCCAGCTACTGTCTTTGTTTGTCTGTGCACATTCATATTATTTATGTCAATAAATGGAGTGCATGTGTTACAGAGAATGTACTTCAACATATTGTTGTCTGCATGTGTGTATGCATATATACCTCTTAAGTACTAGCTGACCTACACGGGGCGGTCCATTGGAACTGGCCCAACCAACCCTGGCACTCCTGGATCCATAATCGCATACACATAGTTCCTCCACCCCACCCGTGTTGAGTTTCCATGCATAACAGCCATTATCCACCTGATATCACAGCCATGACACACCTTTATACATTGCCCTCTCCAGAGCGTTTGGAGCGCTACACACATTTTGTACTGCCTTATGTATTTACAGGGTCTCCCGCCATTTATATTTGCACATATGTACCTTTCCTGGTGTTATGGATTATGGCCATTTGCGATTTACAAGTGTAGGTGGTCCCAACATGGACTACATTCCGTCTGTGTGTAATGTAGATGTAGCAGTTCAACGATGTTATGCAAACTGGTAGAACCCTGCCTCTGGTGTGAATAGCAGTGCTCTGCTCACTCTTGGGCAGCTTTATCTGACATACGCTGCAAGCACTATATAATACCGTAGTTGCTCTAGAGTCCCTTCACAACCCTTGTGTATACCTTATTCTTACGGCATTCATTCTATATATATATATATATATATATGTATATATATATATATATATATATATATATATATATATCTATATATATATATATATATATATATATATATATATATATATATACACATACATTATATATATATATATATATATATATATATATATATATATATATATATATATATATATATTTCATGTCTGTGGATATATATCTATGCACACACATATATGTATGTATGTATGTATATATATATATATATATATATATATATATATATATATATATGTATGTATGTGTGTGTGTGTGTGTGTGTGTTCGTATATATATATATATATATATATATATATATATATATATATATATATATATATATATATATATATATATATATATATATATATATATATATATATAAATTACATCTGTACATAAAAACATACATTTGCTATGCTGGGAGCTGCTTACACCCGTGCAGGCGCACTCGCATATGCTTACTGTGAGTTGCATATGTTTACTGCCACTTATTTGTGCTTACGTGTGCCTTATTCATCATGACAGTACCACTTTGATTGAAGAAATCTGGTTAATGGCCCCATGAGAAACACACGTTCACCTTTACATGTTTAAATGTTGGCTTTACAGCACAGCGACATTCATTCCAAAAGAAAATATGTGCTATAGTCGAACTTGAACCGGGAATGCCTTTACGTTATGTGGATGTTCTAACCACTACACTATTGGTGTTCTGCTTCATTTATATGTATACCCATGGTTCATAGTTACCCGAACACATACCTCAATGCTTCACTTACACAGCAGGCATCCATTCTCCTGCTGGGAATACCGCAGTACTACACATGAGTCATTCCCTATTCCCTACTGCTCTATACCCATGTTGCATGTTTACTCACTCCGAGGATATTCAGAACTCCAAATCTTATAGTCCTGGCACATACGTGTGTTTGATTGTCAGGGTGTTCATGTTGTCATCCGAGTTTAGGCTTGTCCGACCGGAGACCGGAACAGCCCTGTACCATTCTACCTGTGTATACAGATGCAGGTCTTTGCCCACCTCTGACCAGCTTGATGGTTTCTGCTGGTGTTTCCCTTCACATTCATTATGACTGCTTTATTGTGACCATGTTCATTCATTCATATATATATATATATATATATATATATATATATATATATATATATATATAGATATCTGTCTGTACATACTCATACATATACAGCTACATACCTATTTACATTTCCCATACTGTTAAATTCTGTCACAAGATCCCCGGCTGGCTTTACCTCCCTATATCCGACGGACATTATTCTGCCATTGCATAAAATTAGCGGTCCTTGCATGTCTTGGACCCAGAAACAGACACACCTTAGCCACTGGTTTGACTCACTACACCATCCATGGTACATTCCGCATGGATGGTAGCTAGGATATATGACTTCACTACAGGTATTCAACAGTAATGGCAACAAATGTGACGGTTGGTGTGCATATGTGTACCTAACCTCTCAACCACTCAGGTACTAATTTCAACAGTAACAGGGACAAGACAAGGACAAATCAGGGACTATCATGGCACTTTTACAATATTAGTACTATTAACTTGAAACGTGTTGACAGATTCAGAGCATATGTATTAATACTTATTTTCTGTAGTAAAAGACGTCTATTACTCTTAATTATTGTCATTATTCATTCAGTGTAATTCAACACCTTTCCTCCAAAGGTCACTGGTTTTAGGGGGGATTAAGAAGCTGGCCAGTTATTGTGCAAATGCTCTGACCACTGGTAGGGTTGCCACATTTTCATATGGCCAGGATGGGATATATTTGGGACACATCAGATTTTTCAGGCCAGCACATACTCATGGTCAGTACAGGGTTTAGAACTTTACTTATTTTCCCAGATGAGAGCTTATTCTTGTAGCAGTTTAGTTGCTTATTCTGTTTCTTGTAAGATTTACATATTTTACATACAGAAATAACTGTTTTAGGCAACTGTTACATGAAATATGGTACATAATTATTTCCTACAATCACAGAACATTTGCATTGTATTATTTTTGGTCAGGACACACCTACCCTAGCAGGTACTGTCCCTCACAAAGTAGGACAGGAGGTACCCTGCTTACATCAGTGCCTTAATCACTCTATATCCAACTGCCACTATGCAAATGTGTAAAGTATATATTCTCAATAATTCATATGGGGAGCCGTGCATCAAGGTCAGGTGTTTAATTCCGGGTAGTAGGTTTTGCATGACTGGCTGGAGGCTGAGCAGTCTCGTGAACCACTACTGCACATACAACTTGTGTCCAGATGTGTACAGGACTGGACATCGTGTCATGATACCAAGTCTGATGTTTACACAGGATACTTATCCCATGAGGGATATCCAAAAATTGAGCAAAACAATAACCTTCGATCTTTTCGATTTACTTAAAAACGTGATAGGGTTTTACATGCAAGGGATACATAGTTTGCAATCCTGATACTGCCTAGGGTGAGACTGCCTACTAGATATGAGTAGTGGTCACTATGTGCAGATATGGTTGCGCCAAGCTAGCAGCCTGAGTATGGCTGGATTTGGTGGACGCTCAGGAATGGGGGTTGTGTGCTGTAGAGGGATGATGGGTATTCAATTATGCATCCAGGTGTGTTGTAGTTGGATAGCTCAGTTCAGTCCAGATCATTATGTGGGTATGTGCTGGTGACATTTCTGTACATGTGTATCGCATTATTTTAATATTCATATGTTTGTGGGTTTGTGTTCTACAGTATGGGCTGTCAGGTTGTATTGCAGATATGTATGTTTGTTCTTAGTCTTTCTTTCTGATTCACCCACTGCTCCCTCATATACACCTCCAGTTCACCTATTTTGCATCCAACACAGTCTCTCCTTTGGGAATTATTACATTACCCATCCCCACACACCCATATTCCACACACTCCATCCATCCCTTCTCTGGTTGATGGCCCATGGCATGGTCAAGGGAAAACATTGCATACACTACATATCTCTGGTACCTGTATGGCTGTGAGGACTACCCTAGCATTTTCACCTTCCACATGCTGTACTTCACCCACTACAGACAATATATGGATTTGTTGCCCTAAATCACAGGCCATGTGCCATAATAACATTTTGCAGGACACAACTGCCCAATGGGGAGTGTCCCTCACAAAGGTGAACAGATGGTAACCCCAACCTATTATGCTATCATCTACCTAAGGTAGTTGGCAGAATATGCGCCTGGCCACTAGCAGACCTCACATACGAATGGGGGAGAATGAACACTGAATCGGGGACACTTCATACCCTCAGGGACACATTTAGATGATTGGTACTATTAATCTGACACACTGACATTCCCAGAGCATATGTATTCATACACATTTGTCGAGGTACATGCTGTTTATGACTCATACATGTTGTCATTAGTCATTACGTGTATTCCGCCACCTGTCAACCTAATATCACTAGTTCTGGAAGGGTTTAGTTAGGACTGTGCTAGATTCTGATTCGTAATCATGGATGTCCATGATAATTGGGTACAGTTCATTGACATAGTCCTTATGTGCTCCCCTAATGGTTTATGGACTATCCAGTAGATGTGCTCTTATCGTTTGGGAGGTATGGGCGTCTGCTATGCCCACATAGGAATATTAATTACTTCCACGGGACGGGCCTAATACATCTCTGCCAACCAACACCTGCACACTTAGGCCCGTTATTGCATACCCATGATTCCCCTACCTGACACCCCTCTACAGCACTCATCCTTACTGTGAGCGCAGCTGGGGTATGAACACACCCCTACACACTGCCCACTCTCCCCGTCTCAGGATACATGTCATACGTTTTGTCAACCCATGTGTTATCAGACTTGCAAAACCTACTATTCTGTGGACAACTACATCCTGGTCACGTCAATCATTAATGGTTCGCCTACAAGGCAAATTTTTGGTGTCCATGTTTAAAGTGTAGACCTTGCAAATCTCTCCCACTGGTAGTTTTCTGCCGGTGGTTTGGAAAGCAGCGGTGCATTTACCTTTATTGCGTGTCGGTAGGTCTCACCGGCCTAGCTGGGGAGGTGTGGGAGGTAGACGTTTGTTTATTGGACTTCCGACTAACATATGCCCAGTCTGAACATACGTTATCCATAATTGCTATAACGTAACCTAGGAATGTACATGTGTATATCTACAGTAACATATATATATATATATATATATATATATATATATATATATATATATATATATATATATATATATATATATATATATATATATATATATATATATATATATATATATATATATATATATATACATATATATATATATATATATATATATATATATATATATATATATATATATGTATGTATATTTGACCTGTTCCTCATCTGCACAGCTTAATATTCCAGCTACTGTCTTTGTTTGTCTGTGCACATTCATATTATTTATGTCAATAAATGGAGTGCATGTGTTACAGAGAATGTATTTCAACATATTGTTGTCTGCATGTGTGTATGCATATATACCTCTTATGTACTAGCTGACCTACATGGGGCGGTCCATTGGAACTGGCCCAACCAACCCTGGCACTCCTGGATCCATAATCGCATACAGATAGTTCCTCCACCCCACCTGTGTTGAGTTTCCATGCATAACAGCCATTATCCACCTGATATCACAGCCATGACACACCTTTACACATTGCCCTCTCCAGAGCGTTTGGAGCGCTACACACATTTTGTACTGCCTTGTGTATTCACAGGGTCTCCCGCCATTTATATTTGCACATACGTACCTTTCCTGGTGTTATGGATTATGGCCATTTGCGATTTACAAGTGTAGGTGGTCCCAACATGGACTACATTCCATCTGTGTGTAATGTAGATGTAGCAGTTCAACGATGTTATGCCCACTGGTAGAACCCTGCCTCTGGTGTGAATAGCAGTGCTTTGCTCACTCTTGGGCAGCTTTATCTGACATATACTGCAAGCACTATATAATACCGTAGTTGCTCTAGAGTCCCTTCACAACCCTTGTGTATGCCTTATTCTTACGGCATTCATTCTATATATATATATATATATATATGTATATATATATATATATATATATATATATATATATATATATATATATATATATATATATATATATATATATATATATATATATATATATATATATATATATATATATATATATATATATATATATATATATTTCATGTCTGTGGATATATATCTATACACACATATATGTATGTATGTATGTATATATATATATATATATATATATATATATATATATATATATGTATGTATGTGTGTGTGTGTGTGTGTGTCTGTATATATACATATATATATATATATATATATATATATATATATATATATATATATATATATATATATATATATATATATATGTATATATGTGTATATAAATTACATCTGTACATAAAAACATACATTTGCTATGCTGGGAGCTGCTTACACCCGTGCAGGCGCTCTCGCATATGCTTACTGTGAGTTGCATATGTTTACTGCCACTTATTTGTGCTTACATGTGCCTTATTCATCATGACAGTACCACTTTGATTGAAGAAATCTGGTTAATGGCCCCATGCAAAACAAACGTTCACCTTTACATGTTTAAATGTTGGCTTTACAGCACAGCGACATTCATTCCAAAAGAAAATATGTGCTATAGTCGAACTTGAACCGGGAATACCTTTACGTTATGTGGATGTTCTAACCACTACACTATTGGTGTTCTGCTTCATTTATATGTATACCCATGGTTCATAGTTACCCGAACACATGCCTCAACGCTTCACTTACACAGCAGGCATCCATTCTCCTGCTGGGAATACCGCAGTACTACACATGAGCCATTCCCTATTCCCTACTGCTCTATACCCATGTTGCATGTTTACTCACTCCAAGGATATTCAGAACTCCAAATCTTATAGTCCTGGCACATACGTGTGTTTGATTGTCAGGGTGTTCATGTTGTCATCCGAGTTTAGGCTTGTCCGACTGGAGACCGGAACAGCCCTGTACCATTCTACCTGTGTTTACAGATGCAGGTGTTTGCCCACCTCTGACCAGCTTGATGGTTTCTGCTGGTGTTTCCCTTCACATTCATTATGACTGCTTTATTGTGACCATGTTCATTCATTCATATATATATATATATATATATATATATATATATATATATATATATATAGATATCTGTCTGTACATACTCATACATATACACCTACATACCTATTTACATTTCCCATACTGTTAAATTTCTGCCGCGCATCCCCGCTGGCTTTACCTCCCTATATCCGACGGACATTATTCTGGCCATTGCATAAAATTAGCGGTCCTTGCATGTCTTGGACCCAGAAACAGACACACCTTAGCCACTGGTTTGACCACTACACCATCCATGGTACATTCCGCATGGATGGTAGCTAGGATATATGACTTCACTACAGGTATTCAACAGTAATGGCAACAAATGTGACGGTTGGTGTGCATATGTGTACGAACCTCTCAACCACTCAGGTACTAATTTCAACAGTAACAGGGACAAGACAAGGACAAATCAGGGACTATCACGGGCACTTTTACAATATTAGTACTATTAACTTGAAACGTGTTGACAGATTCAGAGCATATGTATTAATACTTATTTTCTGTAGTAAAAGACGTCCATTACTCTTAATTATTGTCATTATTCATTCAGTGTAATTCAACACCTTTCCTCCAAAGGTCACTGGTTTTATGGGGGATTAAGAGGCTGGCCAGTTATTGTGCAAATGCTCTGACCACTGGTAGGGTTGCCACATTTTCATATGGCCAGGATGGGATATATTTGGGACACATCAGATTTTTCAGGCCAGCACATACTCACGGTCAGTACAGGGTTTAGAACTTTACTTATTTTCCTAGATGAGAGCTTATTCTTGTAGCAGTTTAGTTGCTTATTCTGTTTCTTGTAAGATTTACATATTTTACATACAGAAATAACTGTTTTAGGCAACTGTTACATGAAATATGGTACATAATTATTTCCTACAATCACAGAACATTTGCCATTGTATTATTTTTGGTCAGGACACACCTACCCTAGCAGGGACTGTCCCTCACAAAGTAGGACAGGAGGTACCCTGCTTACATCAGTGCCTTAATCACTCTATATCCAACTGCCACTATGCAAATGTGTAAAGTATATATTCTCAATAATTCATATGGGGAGCCGTGCATCAAGGTCAGGTGTTTAATTCCGGGTAGTAGGTTTTGCATGACCGGCTGGTGGCTGAGCAGTCTCGTGAACCACTACTGCACATACAACTTGTGTCCAGATGTCTACAGGACTGGACATCGTGTCATGATACCAAGTCTGATGTTTACACAGGATACTTATCCCATGAGGGATATCCAAAAATTGAGCAAGACAATAACCTTCAATCTTTTTCGATTTACGAAAACGTGATAGGGTTTTACATGCAAGGGATACATAGTTTGCAATCCTGATACTGCCTAGGGTGAGACTGCCTACTAGATATGAGTAGTGGTCACTATGTGCAGATATGGTTGCGCCAAGCTAGCAGCCTGAGTATGGCTGGATTTGGTGGACGTTCAGGAATGGGGGGGTTGTGTGCTGTAGAGGGGATGATGGGTATTCAATTATGCATCCAGGTGTGTTGTAGTTGGATAGCTCAGTTCAGTCCAGATCATTATGTGGGTATGTGCTGGTGACATTTCTGTACATGTGTATCGCACATTTTAATATTCATATGTTTGTGGGATTGTGTTCTACAGTATGGGCTGTCAGGTTGTATTGCAGATATGTATGTTTGTTCTTAGTCTTTCTTTCTGATTCACCCACTGCTCCCTCATACACCTCCAGTTCACCTATTTTGCATCCAACACAGTCTCTCCTTTGGGAATTATTACATTACCCATCCCCACACACCCATATTCCACACACTCCATCCATCCCTTCTCTGGTTGATGGCCCATGGCATGGTCAAGGGAAAACATTGCATACACTACATATCTCTGGTACCTGTATGGTTGTGAGGACTACCCTAGCATTTTTCACCTTCCACATGCTGTACTTCACCCACATAGGTACATGCAAATACTTATCTTTCATGACATGGTAGGTAGACCCGGGTAATACCTGTTCATCTTTGACCCATCCTGACAAGGATGCCTTGGACCTCAAATGGGCAGATTTTGGGTGAATGCCCTGACCATTGGTAGGGTTGCCACCTTTTCATATGGCCAGGATGGGATATATTCGGGACACACATCAGATTTTACAGGCCAACACATTCCCATGGTCAGTACAATGGATAGAACTTTTGTTTTATGCCTAAATGTAAGTTTATTGTTGTAGCTGTTTAGCTGCTTCTTCTGTTTCGTTTACTTGCTTATTCTATTTCTTGTAACATGTAGGTATGTTAATATGGAAATAACTATTGTATGTGACTATCACATAAGATGTGGGACATAATTATGTCCTACGATCGCAGGATATTTTACATTTATAATGATTTTGGTATGGACACAATTGCCCAGAGGGGGACTGTCCCTCACAATGTGGGATAGGTGGTAACCCTGACCATTGGGCTAGCCTTAGTTATTGGCAGTGTGCTAACACGGTGTGTTTTGCTTCCACTTGGTATAACTATCGACACTACAATAGAATATGGGCACAGGGTTTTAAATGTCATTTGTTCGAGGGATGGGGACTCAATATTCAGCTACGTGCATTTGTGTTTGCTTCTTATTCTTGTGTTCGCAAAACTGTCTTGTATGCTTTGCATATATTTCAGTATACACAGACACTGACAGGTGTGATTACTATTGGAGGCAGGTTGTAATATTCAGCATTTTAGGTTGCATGTAAACAGCCATGTCCACGCCTCTTTGCGGCGCTTCGACATGCCCCATGCACTCGCGCACGTTTCCTATGCACATGGATGTGGCGGCAGCGCGCCTTCATTAATATGCATATGGTGCTACTGCACCATCTCTACGCCACACGGTTGGCACAAGCCTAATGCCGTCCTTGCGTTGAGCTTCATGAATCCCAGGGTGTGTCTGAGACCATAGTGTACACAGCAATTTTTCACATAAAGGAGTGTACATGGAAAGAAAGGGATGTAAATGTCAACAAATATGGACATAACTCCCCTGAAATGGTTCGATCATATACATTGATGTGTGAAAAATGCATTGTGTATGTCTGTAAGTGCAAGGGAATATGTAAAAATAAATTATTTTTTTAATGATTTTGGCAGGTTTGCACTATGTGCCACAGTGCACAAACATGCCAAATTAAAAAAAAATAAAGCAGTAATGAGTATTTTATAATATTTGTCAGAAATGTATTGTAGGACATTGTATCAGGTCTATACAATGGTATATTGGTGCTGTTCCCTAGGTCATACAGCTATGAACTGTTTAGCTACAAGGTTGTCAGCATGGATATGTATGCAAATGAGGTAAATTTGTTGAATTGGTAAAAGGAACAACTGTGTCTGCAGATCCCTTTTGTGTAGGCTCCTTCACCATGTTGATACTTCCACTGGATATGGTTACCAGCAAGGGGGGGGGGTCCCATTACTTTTAAGAACTTTTTAATTCCTGGTGCAAGTGTTTTCATGGTGTGCCACATAGTTGAGCCTGCTCACATAAAAAAGAACACCCAGGTCATAGTGATGATGTAGGTAACCAGTAATGAAAAATGGATATATTCAATTATTGATATTGACTTTTGCATGAGCTATGCTGTGCAGCACAGAGAGCTGCATTGTGCAATAAGGTAGGGCCAGTCAATTATGTTAATTAGAATCTAGGCAGGTGAAATGCATAATAATTAGCCAATCACACATGATGGACTTTCAGCAGACCTGTTTAAAGTATGCATACACCCTACATTCTGATTTTCCCCAATAATCATGGCCACTGGAGTACAGACATGAGAAGTTTAACTGAGATAATGCTAGGGGCTGCTGTAGGTTTGCTACATCTGTATGTGCTAGATGCTGAATTCAGTGCTGCAACTGCTGCTGACAGTAGGCCTAGACTGAGAAGGAGAAGGAGAAGAGTGTTCAGGCCCAGGGTAACTTTCCAGGAGCTACATGAGCTGGAGATTGTAGAGCACTACAGGGTGGACAGGGACATATTACAAGAACTCAATGAGCTCTGCCACCTCCTAAGCCAGGGATTGTTGGTTTGAGTCCCCTGTGGGGTGATATAATCTTGATAGTCATTCTAAGGGGATCCAGTATCTGTCTGCTTGGGATGACATGATTGATAGACCTTGATGCTTTGCCAGAGATGGCCTGCACCTGTCACCCCTGGGTTTCCAGATACTGGCTAAGGCTCTTGCCACCCCTGAGTGCCTTTTTAGGTGATGTTCTAAAGACCAAATTACCACCATAACAACTGTAAATAAATGCAATCTGAGGGTCAAACTGCTCAACGCTAGAAGTCTAAATCTCAAGATGCACTTGCTCGAAGCACTCCTCAAAATGGAGAACATCGACATTTGTGCTGTAATGGAGACCTGATTTAAAGCAGCGGAAAGCACCCCTGCACTACCAAGCTATAACTCATTCCACACCTTTCGGCCCCAGCACATGGACCAAAGCTCCAAAGGCAGTGGTGTCTCCATATTCATAAAGGATATGCACACCTCCATACCAGTAGCCCAGCATAATGCATCTGAGATACTTCAGGTACAACTAACATTGGGTAAGATGGCGATTCAGGTTGTAGCCTGCTATAGGGCTCCAACTATGTCCCAAGACTTTCACTCCATGTTCCTAAGCACCCTGGAAGCTATTAGAGTCCAACCCAACACACTCAGACTAGGTGACTTCAACTACCCATCCATCAACTGTGAAAACTACTCATGCACCAATACACTGGCCCAACGCTTCCTGGAATTCATCAATTCCAGTGCCCTGGAACCTTTCTTACCCCCACTAGAGGAAGCAACATCCTTGACCTGGTTATTACAAACATGGGCAACCATTGCTCTACACCAATAGTCAATTCCTCCCTAGTTAGACCCGACCACAAACTAATAGCCATGGAAAACTACATCTCACCCACACACCCTGCAAAGGTAACCACCATGAACAACTTTTCTAAAGCTGAACTTGGGCTCCTAAAAACAGAGGTGGCTAACTTCATGGCACCTATGTCAATGGAAAAAAGATGTATGACTGCTGAATCATACACCAATGCACTGCACAAACACATACATAAATGCATGGAACTAGCCATACCCAACAGAACCAAGACACTCCCCTCCAAAAAAAAGGAAGGCAATCTGGTGGTTCCCTGCCATTAAGTAACTCTACAACAGAAGGAAGAAACTGTTACAGAAAAAAAGTGAAGTCCCAAGACTGGAAAAACTCCCTTATTAGCCTCAACAAAAAATTGAAATCCCTCATCAAAACCTCTAAAGCCAGCTATGAAGGCAGAATTGTGCAACCTCTTCTTCAACCACCACATTGCCACAGTGGCCAGAAAGTCCTTCTGTGTGGCACATCTCATTACCAAGGGTTTTGCATCCAGGAAGAAAGAGGTTATCATCTCTCTCTACTCTTCCATCATTAGGCCAATCATTGAGTTGAATGCCCCATTTGGCATGTACCTCACTAGACACATGCAATAGCTGGAAAGGCCACAAAACTATCTCACAAAGAGGATCCTAGGCCTTAAACACATGCCCTATATGGACAAACTCAAAAAACTCCAACTATTCTCTGTCTCATATCATCTACTAAGAGGCGATCTCTGCTTGACTTACAAAGCCTTGTGTGTCCCAGCTCTATTAGAAATGCTACATCTAAAGAAATCCCAGTCACTCTATACCACATGCTCCTGAGACCTCACCCTCATTACCACAATCAACAGAGCATGCTGGAGAGACAGGTTCATAACCCGGAGACTGCCCATGCTCTGGAATAGACTTCCTATACATGTCAAGCAGAGCATCTCACTGGCCCTCTTCAAGAGAAATCTTGATTCTTGATGAGTGGATGGGAAATAGAAAGTTTACCCCAGGGATCACTCAAGTGGTTCTACTTGATAGGGGCACTGGGAACTAACATCAGTGGCACAATGCCAGGGCACTTCCATGGGCTAGGCTAATAAGGGCTCCAGGGCCATTAGACTAGTACACACCTATGAACCTATGAACCTATAAACTCACAGCCAGAGCCAACAGAGGGAACCCATCCCAGTGGAAGCAAAGGTATGTGCAGCCCTTAGGATACTAGCTACAGGTACTTTTCAAAGACCAACTGGGGACATGATGGGGTTGTCAAGGACATTTGCCTCCAGGATACTCCAGCAGTTCCTAGATGCTATGCTACCATATGCCAATGAGAACATATCTTTTCCCCTCTCCCCTGAGGTGAGAGCCAGTAATATGCAACAGTTCTACCATGTTGCACACTACCCTGAGGTACAGAGTGCCATAGATTGCACCCATGTAAACATCAAGGTTCCACCTGGTAAGCAGAATAGAATCTATGTTAACATTAAGAGGTACCAATCCATCAACTGCCAAGTCATGTGCAATGCCAAGGGGGTTATGGTGAATGTGTATACTGGCAGCCATGGTAGTTATCATGACTCCCATATCTGGGGAACATCAATGCTGTACTACATGTTTGCTTGGGAGGACATCCCACATGGCCATTTACTGGGGAATGCTGTCTATGCCCTGGAACTATGAATTATGACACCCATCAGAAATGTGCACATACCCATAGATGGATGCCATAATAAGGAACACGTACAAACTAGGAGCATCATAGAGCATGTGTTTGGACTGCTGAAGTCACGGTTTTGGTGCCTAGCTACATCTGGTGGAGCCACATGTGCACATACATTCACAGTATGTGCTATGCTACACAATATGATCCTGTATAAACAGCTGCAGCAGGATTAACAAAAGGACATAATACACACCCCCAACGAGTGCCTAGGTCACCACAGTCACAGGAGGACTCAGAGAAAGAACCCCCTGCTGATGTCCCTGCTAGCAGATGTAAGTGTGCTCAGTACACCCTGGCTTTGGCTAAAAGGCAGTGCATAGCACATTCACTGACAACTTAGGACCCTAGGGACTGACACCTTACTCCTTCTTACATACAGCAATTAAAAATTATGGCAGACAACCCACACATCCTGTACCCACTCATGTATTGGCGTGTACTGCTTGCATCAGACAGAGTCAGCCCTGAACTATGGTTGTGTCAGCTGCTGCATTTGCAAGGTAAGTCCATAACCTACACAGTACTCGTAAGGATTACTATGATATGGCATTGTGTGTATGGATCTAGTACATTATGTAAGTAAATATAGTGGGCTACTTGGACAGAAATTACATCAATACAGGATTACAGCTACCCATTCCACTATTTTGTTTCCATGAGTAAACACTAGGCCTCATGCCTGGAATAGTCATGCAGTCATATTGCAACAGTTTATTGGAACATCTGTCAAGGGAGATGTTAGCCATTGGGGTGACATGATATTCAGACTACTCTGTATCCCAGCAGGACACAGCAGTGTTCTCTTGTAACTGCTGTAACACAAACTCATCAGTTCATCAGTAGTGCATCAGCATACCAGGCAGTCTTAGGACAATATATTTATATATATATATATATATATATATATATATATATATATATATATATATATATATATATATATGAGTTTACTATTGAAATTTCAGTGTCAGAATGTACGCCTATGAATTATTCAAACTACAGATGTTCAAATAGTTCATATGTGTACATGCTAAATGTCTGAATGTTATATTTGCCAATGTACTGTGCAAATATAAACATTCGAAGGGATGTACAAAGATCATAGTACAGTGCTGTTAGGGAAATACATCCCTTTCTTCACTGTAGTGCATTCTCGGAGTTGGAATAAATAGTTAGGGGGGTGTGGGGGCTTCCCCCCTGTATAAATAGGATGTTAGTTGTAGGAGGTTGGGTTTACTGCAAGGGTGGCATCGTCATTAATTGCCGTAAAATGTCAAATTTGACATTTTCGGCAATTCCTGCAGATTTACGACTAACTGAACAGTCGTAAATCTGCAGATTTGACATTAATTGTCGACATTTGGGAACAAATGTATTTTGAATTTTGAGATTTTAATAGTGAACTATATATGGGTCTACTTCATTTGACCTAAAACTCATTTGACTGACACCCATTTGACCGACACCCAATTGACCTAAATTTCATTTGACTGACAACTCATTTGACTAACTCCAGACACACACATACACACATCAATACACACACACACACACACACACACACACACACACACACACACACACACACACACACACACACACACACACACACACACACTCACACCTCCATGTATATTTATGTCCCTATTATCTACAGATATATGTTTATATGTCTGTATTGTCCAACCTACCCTGATAATGGTGATTAAAGCTGCAGTATGACACATATATAATGTTGCTCAAAGGACAAAATGTAAAGGCTCGGAAGTAGATAATGTACTTCCCTACAGCCCCCTGTGCCTGCTGGATGTCACAACATGTATACCAACAGGTGAACAGGTGGTATGTATCATGTTGTCTATGCACACATTGAAAGGGCACATTGTTTTGGCCCACAGGCTTGCCCATCAAGATTAATGGCCAAAATGGCTACTGTAGACATACAGCTAGGACAAAAGACAGTTATCTGACTGCTAGGCTACTAGATGCAGATAACAGTTGAGAAGCAATGTCACTCTGCAGCCCATACACACTCTATTCAACACAAGTTTACTTTATATACTCCACTAGTATTCGCCTGTAGTCATGTACAAAACAGACATCAGCCATGGTGCGTGCTGTAAATATTGCGAAATGTAGTGTTTAAGAGTAGAGAAGTAATGATTCTAATCTCACTCCAGCTCACTTGGTGTGTTTGTGTACATCTCCCTGCATAACAAATGGGAATCCCACACTGATTTCCAAATTCGAATGGGCCTGCACCTTTTCGCCCTTGCAGGTGCTGCTGGCCTCAAAACCCCTATCTTCCACAATGCCTGCTGATGTCACATACCATAACACTACCAACTGCCATTGCAATGCTAGACATAAGCTGTGGTGCATGCTGTAAATGTTGTGATCTATAGTGGGAAAGACTAGGTAGGTTGGTATGGGTTCCAATCTCAGTTCAGCCCATTTGGTGTGTGTGTATCCCCCTGCAAAATAAATGTGATCACCATCCTGACTTAGAATGAAATGGAATTTTGCAGTATTTTGGTTGTCGCAGGTAACATGCACCATCAAAGTCCTGACTGGAACAAGGCCTGTTGATGTCATTTTCCATAACATTACTTAAAGAAATGTCAATAGCACACCTGGGGTGTGACGTGTGCATTAAGTACTATGACCTCTGGTATGTACCATTGGATAGGTGGGTGTTGTAATTTTATTGCAGACAACTTGGACTGTGTATGCTGTGCAGTGTTCTGTACAAATGAACTGATAGTTATACTATTGTCACTGTAGTCAGGTGTGTGTGTGTGTGTGTGTGTGTGTGTGTGTGTGTGTGTGTGTGTGTGTGTGTGTGTGTGTGTGTGTGTGTGTGTGTGCGTGTTTGTGTGTCTGCAGATGGTAGGGCATTTAACATCAGCATATGGGATCATAGGATCATTTTACATTAGTAGTCTAATGGGCCTACATCCTATAAGATCCTAGTCACTTTCTTACCCTAATTTACATGACCAGTACATATTGCCTCTGTCTACAAGGGGCACATGCAGAAGCCGTGTGGTGACATGACAGTCATCCAGGCAATCACACAGATTGCATCTGAGGAGAGCCAGTGAGGTGCACTGTTTACCATTAGGTGGGGGTCTGTTTCAATGGTTTGTGAAAGTGTGGTACACATATCTCCCCCCACCAGCATGTATTATTAATGTCACATACCAGGTAATGTCCTTACAGTGGGTAGTACATGTACCATTCCACTTACAGATATGCAGCATTTCCAGTACAGAAGGGTCAGATAGTGGCCTGTATGCAAGACAGAGATCAGTTCTGAGTGGTCTATCTGACACAAGCTAAAATGACAGTTATTGCACATGATCCCCATAGGACAGATGCTGGGGACTTGAAGTTCCCTTGTGAGGAAACTTTGTGTTGTGTACAATTGCCACTGGTACTTGCAAAAGTATGAGAAGATGGTCATTGCAGTGAAATATTGACATGCTGAGTGGAGACTACATGGAGGTTATAACAACATCATTATTGGGTGACAGTGCCCTCACTAATGACATGAGCATGATATATGGGTCTATATTAGATAATCGAACTTTCAAAAGTTCGACTGTCATATGGTCGAGACCATATGATCAAACTTTTAAAAGTTTGAAAATCTAATACAAAAAAAAACCTACACAAATAACCTACCTGAATGTTTTAAGCAAAGGGAAAACCCCCTACACCCCCCCACCCCCTGCTCTTTAAATATACCAACTACAAGATCGCACTACAATTTAGAAAAGGAAAATCTTCCCATTACGTGCTGTACAGAGATCTCTTTTAAAATGCCTGAACTTTCAAAAATTCAATCATATGGTGTCAACCATATGACAGTCGAACTTTTGAAAGTTCAGTCATCTAATATAGACCTTGATATACTACCGTTCTTACCCCTGTGGAGACATGGTGATCTATGTTAAAGTAGGTGTAAACCTGTTTGGCCAGGCCTATGCGCCCAGGTCTATCACCCCCAAGTACATACATCAGGTGTTACTAATGATGTGTTACTTACCAGGAACATTGCTGTTACCAATGATACTATATACACATTTGCATGGGGTTACGTCCATGAATATGTGAACAAGCATATGTTCATGAAGACCATCTTGTAGGAGAGTGACATAACTGGGAGATTGTATGACTGCTGCCAGTTTGCTGTGCCATGAGGGGTCATTACAGCTGAGTCTATGCAGTTGTACAGGTGGCTGCATAAAGCATTGTTGTAGAGGTCACCATACTTGCCCGTCCCATCTGAGGGTAGTGGTGCAGTCATGCCATTTATACCATTCTATAGAAGGTTATCCTTTGCTTTGTTGAAGTTTACACCTGTGTTTGTTGAAGGGGGTTAAAGTGCAAATCGTACATTTAAGGGGATCAAGTTGTGGTCAGATCTTACCATGGAGGACCTCATAGTGCAGGTGCTACAGTGGTCACCCATATTGGTAAGCACCTGATGCAGTACATTGGCTCCCCTTGTGGGGATGTAACTCCACTGGTTTAGGGCATTACATTTAAGGATGTGGAATAACCTTTGGCCAAGTGAGTTTGAGCATGAGTAGCCAACACAGTTGGTGTTTAGTGAAAGTCACCCCAAACCATGATGTTGTGATGTACCTTGACAGACGCAAGTAGATTCCAGTAAGCACAACAGATGTTGTGTGTCATGGAGTTGCCCTGTAGCTGGCAATGGCTTCATCAGGTGGCCTACCAACACTGAATATCACCTCCAGTGTCTCCTGGGAAGCACACTGTTTAACAAGCATGCCACACAATGATTGTTCTGATTGCTACTCAGGGCATCTACCTGGAAAAGTGTATGTTAAGGCTACAGAGCCTTGCATGACGTGGGACAACCATGTGAATGAATAAACAGCCTGTGGCTTGCTCCTCATGTGGAGTTTGGTACTAACATTTGGTAAGCAACACATCATTAGTAACACATTTTTGGTAAGAAACAAAGTGTAGGAGCATGGTATCCCAGATAAGAGGGGATGTGATGAGACTAGAAGTTATAGCAGCTTGGCACTAGCAATTCAGGGGACTCCCTTCTTGTCAGCATTCCTCACAAGGTATTTGTGTCATTGCAGTGCACACTGCTTGAGTGGTGTTCAGCTGCAGGATAACTGTGGAAACACTCCCTCATGATCTTTCCCAGAGTCTACGTATGACCCCACCACCACTACTTGCCTATTCTCTCAGACATGTTGGCAGACTACCATCTTGGAAACCATGATGGAATTAAAGTCAATATGTAGTTACACACAGGGCAAGTAGCATGCAGTGATAAGCAGTGCTCCCAAATGTCTCAGTAGTGTTACATTTACAGCCATCAAAAGAATTATTATGGAAATGATCAGTAACAATATAGTACAACTGTAGACACTGGCCCAAACCTTGTTTGTTTTATTCAAGGTCAGATCATGCCTACCCTAGGCATTGGACCTAATTGATTGTTACAGGATGTGATGGATGAGGGGAAAATGACTCACCCCACCTACTATGGCCTGACAAGGCATTAGACAAGATTAGGCCATCAGACATTGTGGACATCCTGTAGAGGTTATTTAGAAACTTGTATGTCAGCCATTGGATAGCAAGTGTCTGACAGTCATTATCTGGGAAGATAGGATTGTGTAGACCAGCACTACAATGCGACCAGTCACCAGTGGGCTACCCACACACATCATTCCTGGGACTACCCCTCCTAGCCATTCCATTCTCTGCAGTCATGGCCACTGTCAGTGACTTCAGACTGACTACATTTAAAGATGATTGCAAATAAGAAACTGTTGATATTTCCCACACAGAACCAACAGTTACCCAGGATGGACTTACATGCACATTCAGTTATTTTTAGAGCTATTGACAGATACTACATGCCAAGGAATGCACAATACTATACTTTTGGTAGTCATCCACCCCTGGACAATATCATATTGTCTGCACACCTCCAACAGTTGACCCATTAGACAGGGACGTATGGACACAAACAGTGATCTAGCCTTTGACTTTCACTGGTCAGAAAGATGTGGGGCTTCATGCACTGTTGCACACCCTATAGAGAAAGATATGGCATTTAATTCCCAGAATGTCATTATTACCATGTATGTGGCACTCATCACACTTATCATTAAGTGCAATGCCACCTTTGGTATGTAAGTATGCAGGCACATCTGACACCTGTAACAGCCAGAGAGGTCCCAGAGTAACCCAATACATAGTGTACATAACATGTCCAATGAAGATTATGTGAAGGCAGTAAGTGTGCATTCTGTCCCCAACATGCTTTGGAGGAGGGGAGGTGTATGGCTACCATACAGGGAGGTGTCAGATCCCACTGTGTACCACCTGCACATCCAAGAAAGGGCTAGCATGAGATACACCTGCTCTACACAGCTGCGCATTGACTGTGGTATAAATAGGACATGCAAGAGAGACAGGTATGTAATCATGACACTACACACTGCTTGTAACAGGCTCCCCATCCATGTGATGCACACTTCTGCTGTAATGCACATTATGTGCAATTTACACAATGGGATGTGGAACAAGGCAATCATAACTGTTTTAGAACAAATGCCTGTAATGGACACAAGGGAATTGCAGATGGTGCATCTCCTATGCCAAGGATTGTAGATGTGTCAGCTCCCAGAACCCTGCCTACACCTGTCAAGGGAGCCACACCATGTCAGTGATTATGAATGCATGAGTAGGCTGCATGAAGCCATCATCCCTGTTAGCTTGTGATACATATATAAACCTAGGGAGCCATGCACCTATACTGCTTTACCTTTGTGTCGACATTTTGCTTCTTTGCTGACATTCCTTCCTGTGCTCTGACATTTATGGGTTTATTGTAGCAGTGTTCCCAGAGGTGTGCCCCAAACAATTCTGAATCTAAAACATAAATAGTTCTATGTGACACCATTCATTGTGAAAGCATACAGCCATTACAACATCATCCAACTTAAGTGACACAACATAATGTGGTTTACTCATTACAATTGGCAGCAGATAATATGTCAGTGACCAGTACAAGTGGCATGTGAAAGGCAACAGTGGGTTAAAGAATTACATAGCAATTTAAGTAGTCACCCTGTCTATCAGACACATAGCTTCATTTCCCTGCATCAATGACAAAGATGACAGGGATGTGGCACAGGTATCATCACTTGCACAGGGTGTTGTGCGGTGGTGCAGGAGGCCTAGGTTGACCCAATAGGTTGACAAGCATATGTATGAGTCGGAAAGGGAAGCAGGCAAGATGGACTATGGAATGTACCATGGGTATCTGCAGGTGACGTGATTATGACAGTAGTATGTGAGTGTCTGTGTGAACACAGTCAAGCTCAGTGCTAGTGATAGCTTTGAACTGTGTGTGGTAGAGCTGACAGTTCACTGTCTCCACCCTTGAACATGGGAACTGCCTCTGCCAGGAGTTTCACTGGCACCTCCATGCCCAAGGTCAGATGCGGAGCTAAAACCTGAGGGTGACTACTGTCTGCTGGGACCATGTCCTCCATGGGAATTCCCAGGACCAGGAGCCCATGGTCTGTGACATCTTGGTGAGGACAGCACACTCGCTTCTGGTGCACTGTATCTATTGCCACTATGGGAGCATGAGTGAGCATGGTCAAGTGAACTCTCAGCAGATGTAGCTGCTGACCTACATCCACAAGTCCGACTCTCAACTCCAACCAGATGTTCCATCACAGACAATGACCATTCCAAGACAGATATTCTGCAATATCTCTCAGACCACTGTCTTTCCCCTGCATCAGTCAACTGATCCAGGGTAGCAGCAATGCGGTGGAGACAGTCATGGATGTCAAACTGTGCTGCATCCATAAGCTTGAGCATTCATCTTGAGGTCCTTTTGGAATGCGCCTGTGCCTCCATGATGGCTCTAAACATATGCCGAGTGACACGTGATGAGACACCTGCAACAGGTGGTAGAAGGACACCTACAAGCACCTCCATCAATCTGCCTGTGTGAACCCTTGCTATCTGTTTGGCTATGGCCAGTATCAATACTCATTGCAGCCGTAGTACTCATACTTTCCTGTTCAATGTCCCCACCCCCTAACTTTCCAATATCTGTGGCCTCAGGGGACTGGGTATGCATAGGCATACTGACTGTGTATGGTTATAATGAGGCAGAAGAGGGATGTAAACCTCTGTGACAGATTCAGCCCATGCAACACCCACCTGTGCCTCACTTTGGCCACCATCATCATCAGATTCTGAAGAAACACTGACATCAGGTTGTGAAGTGGACAGAGACCACCACTCCCGGTCACTTGTGATAAAAAGAGAAAAGAGGTACATTAATAGATGCACTACTATGCTCTACAATATATCTTGCAATATATGTTAAGCTGTATACAATGCTGTCAGTATTACAGACTTGTTTAACCCCAACCTCATGTACCAGGACCTGAGGACATTATTTTCTACAAAACTTTTGTAGTTGCTTGTAAAGAATAATTACATTAATAAAGATTCCCATGAGCAACAGAGATGTACGCTGTTGACATTTGTCAAAACCCTGCACAGCTGACACATAAGGCAATCTGTACTGTCCTGCAAATACTGCAAAGCTATCAGTGACTAAATCTACATCTGTAACACAACATTGTTATGCTTATCAGGAACAGGATCACATCTGCGTCTGATTCTTGACAGTCCTGTGAAGATTTGAGGGAGAGATAATGTAAACAGCAACCCATGTTGCACTATGACAGGCTACCACATCCAAATATCTCACATTTATAGTGCATACTATGTTAATTGGTATGACAGTCACAATCTGAGCATGAGATTCAAACTACAACTAACCTCCTCCTCCCATAAAATACCTGCCACCGACATAAAACTATGTACACCATGACACACTGAATGCTACAGTATTACAATGCTTATTCAACTAAGCATACCTGGATGCTTCTCCTGCATGGAAACAGAGGCACCCACATCCATGACATACCATGTGATGGATGTCTGGGAGCTGTCCTGTGTTCCTAGGTTTTCCAGGAATTCCTCAATGGCAGACAGTGATTATTCAGCTGCCAGCCCTCCACCAATGACAGCACGATCCATGGCCACATCTGCTGCTTTTCTGCGAGTGGTATTTATCGGATGTGGTGGACATGGTGTTGTACCTGCTCATATGTCCAGCTCTGGTGACCAATTGCATTGACATTGCGAACCAGGTCAGCCCACAATGCTGCCCACTCTTCACTGCTTATCCTCCCCCTGGACAACATGACAGCAGGAGTTGGTGATGTTGATGCAGGGTGTCCAGGATACTGTAATTGTCTGCATCTGTAAAAGGGGCCTGGTGTCAAGGATACATATTTCCTGAAAGACAACAAAATGGCAACATATGTCAGTATCACATATGTGGGAGTATAGTAGGTAAAGATGCAGCAATAACAGATCGCTACCAGTAGTCACTGCTTGGTTATACATCTTATATTCAGCACCATACAAACATAGTAAGGGTGTGGATGCAAGTAGGATAGTAGCAGTACTCATCTATTCCTGCTTGTACCATGACAGATACTGTTGTGCAATCATACAATCAACACAGCAGTCCATTAAGCTGTGGCCCATAGGTGTAAACACCCCTTATAATATTGAAAACCAGCAGTGCCACACAAAGAGCTGTGTAGTATTACCACGACTATCAACAGGAAATTTCCAGGAAAGTGGTATAACTAATTAATAAAGAGCATTCTACCCTTACTGTACTCTAGTTCCTCTGTCAGTGTAGCACATCTGCAGATCAATTACATCAGCAATAAAGTTCCAAGCAAGGCTTACTGCTGTAATCCCCATTCCCCCTATGTATATGGACACATATGCATCATGTTGGAAACAAAATGGTTACATACCTAATGGAATACAATACTACTCTGTTGAAGGGTACAGCTACATAAATATTATGCCAATGAGTTGACCATGCAAAGTAACTCTCATACACAATGTTTCCCCTAGCTAGTTGTTTGCCTTTTTGACATGGTTCTTTATTAGCAAGTGATTGCCTCTGAACCAATCTGTGCTTTTGAAATACTAATTGCAGCCAACATAGCTGATTTGCAGAATAATCAGTCAATCCCATGCAACCACTGAAGAAGATATAAGACCTCTTTCTCATATGTTGGGTTGGAAAATAGTGGGGGACAAATACTACTTCATGTCAGAGAGAATGTCTGTAGCAGCTACCATTTACATACAGATGTGTGTGCTACAGGCTGAAGCTGAAGGTGATGCTCCAAGCAATAGGAATAGGCAGAAAGGGTGAACACTTTGCAGGACAACAGGCTTTATGAGTAAGTGTGGGACCTGTGGCAGCCTTGTTGTATAGGCAGAGCCAGATTGAGAGTACCCACCTCACTGGAAGTAAGGTATGTATGTCAGGTAAGTCTGTCACCCAATGGTATCAGTAAGACAATGCAAGGCAAAATGCTTGATGTGTCCTAGAAAATAGGTAGACGTACATTAGCCATGATGTCACACAGTTGGACAACTGCCAAGTCACATGTTATGTCATGGTAGTCCCTTCTTTAGTGTGTGCTGGCAAACCTTGCATCTACCTCAACCTCCATATATGTATGTTACTTGTGCAGCTGTGGTTGTCTGTGATATCACCAGCAAAACATTGTGGGCTGCAGTGCGATATTACAATTTCAGTACACACTTCAACATCCTCTGGGAATTCTGGCTACTGCATTACCTGACACTATCTGCACTTTATAGTGTTGTCCTAGGAGTAGGTGAGACTTGTCCTGTTACACTCTGCCCTCTATTATATAGATGCAGACATTCCAACTGTACTGCTTTGGGTGGATAAATAGGTGATGAGACAGACATACATATCACACTTTATAATACTGATGGCCACATACATGCATTTTCGTTGGTAGAGGCCATTGTACATGAACCCAGGACCATGTGTCACAGAGAGTTATGTTTTTAATGCATTTTACAGACTGAGCTGCAAAGTCACTGTTACAGCAGGTGAATTTTTACATGTTGATAGTTATCATTCCACAGTTATCTGCTATTAAATACCGCTGTTATATCTATTATTATGTGTATGGCTTTAGAGTGCTATAGTTGTATACCAGAGTCCCATTTAAAATCCTATTTTCCATTAATGTTTTATCAAGTGTGTTCTGACATGTTGTAGACATAATTGGAGGGTTACATGCTATCAAATACCTCACTTATGTCTAAGCTTATGCATGTGCCATCATAGTGATGTATTTGTGTACTAGAGTGCCAATTGCAGTACTACATTTCTAGTAATCTCTTAGCTGATTCCCATGGTGTGGCTCAATGTGCAGAACTGTTCACGCTTAATGAGGGGAACTTCAGTATTAGTATGTTTTGCATAAAACACCTGTGTTCATTAGCAGTTATGTGTCTTGGCTAGATGATCCACTGTTCTGCAGGTGTGATGGTTGTGGGTTCAAAATAGGGTGCAGGTGTACTTCTTTAATGTAATTAATATTGTCTACAAAACATATATCAATATAGATTTATTTAAGCAATGTGGTGTGCTGCACCGAGTCATGCAAAAAATCTTTAAAGAAAAGAAAAATGGAAATATAGGGCAGTGGTGAAAAAGGGTGCAAGCAGAGAGAAAAACATAATGACAGGCAGGTAGGGATGTGTAGGACAGATGTAAGAAAGAACCATAGCTATCCATTTCTTCAACAGCAACAATTAAGCACTTTCAGAGATTTTTTAGCTGAATTTGGACAGTCTCCCCTAGGGAGGGGTGATGACAACATAACTGCATCATCAAGCCAATTGGACCAAATTAAATGTGTCCAGTGGACACGTGTGAAACATTGAGCTATGTATGGGATGATACTTGTTTTTGGGACAGGTGCTCATTTTTTTAAGGTGAGAGTAGAATGTTGGGGAAGAGACATAGGTATGTGTGGGGAAGGTAAGATAGAAAGGTGAGGATGCTTTGGCAGACAGACAAGACAGACAAGACAACAGACAGGGTTGGTGTGTGACACAACAGGGGGGGCACCTTGGATGGGGAGTGTGTCATGGAATGCCAGTCCCATGAGCATCCACACGGTAACAGTGTGACTCAATTCCTCACCCATGGGACTGTCAGCACTGCTCCTTCACTGCCCTTGTGGCGGCAGTGGTGGAGGCTGGCATCTGGGGCCAGGCTGCTCCACCAAGATGGCGAGCATGCTCTCCAGCAGGCACAAGCATGCACAGACAGTTCAGCAAAGCACCCTGTGCACCATACCTGGCAATTCTTGATGGGTGACAAAATTACCCCTTCCACCTCTGCTCCCAGAGGGGGCCCAGCCCCAGCCTTTGGAGTTGAACAAACCAATGGCACAGGTAGAGCAGGGACAGCAGAACAGGCACCACCAGGTTGTGGCCCAGATGTACTGGGCCCTGGTGCCACAGCCAGGGGAACCAAGGTAGGTGGATTGCCTGGAACCAGCCTATCTTGTTGCTCTGTAGTAAACCAAAAAAGATGATGATAGTTCCAACAAACACAATTTATTGTTAGTGCTTTTGTCTACTACAATCAGTAAACTTCTTCAGACCCTCTGTAGTAAATTAAATATAAACATATGGTAAGATAACATTTAACCAAACAAATGTTAGTATTAACATAATGGAAGAGAATATTGATTAATCAAAATTCATATTAAGGTATATTATGAGGAACACAACAATAAATATCATAACAGTAAGTATGTTAACAGCAAACCAGTATGAAGTAACCCATAAGGCCAACATAACAGTTAGTGTAAAATAATATATTAATATCAAATCATAATAATAAATAACATTAATAAATTAAAGAAGATAAGGGGTGGAGAGAGAGAGGAGAGCATACCATTAGTGACCTTGCAGGTGATATTACTACACTGACTAATAATACATACTTCTACAGGTGTGCAGTGTCAGTTGTGAGTACAGTGACTCTGATTCTTGTATATGTGATATTGCACATACATTCCTCTCAACCTGTTAGCATGGAACAATATGGGCCCAGCACTAACAAATCTAGGTACACAACTAGAGGGGACTGTTTTAACACTGTGCTCATACATTACTACCAAGGTGCTCTGTAAACAGATTTGCCTATAAATTGCATTCCAAGTAATGTCATTTATCTGCTAATCAAGGACCAGACAATTAGTCATTACATTCCTAACAATTGTGACAGTTGAGAGGTATGTTCATGTACATTAAGTAGACTAGACAGCCAGTGATTTCTTAGTTGGCTGCCATGGAAATAGAACCCACAAGCTATGACTCCAGGGAAAATGTGCACTTAATTTAACAGATCACTGCTGTCACATTAGAAAAGACATGCAGTGCATGCAGGACTACGTCACATTTATTGGAAAGGATTATTTATTGAGGCACAATCCTGCTTTACACTTTACTGATATTGTTTCTTAAAATCTGGCACTTATATACATGGATATCTGCCCGGAACATGAACTACCTTACCCATATACCTTGTTCCTGGAGTGGGAGGAATATACAGCATTATTTGAGTAAAAATGGTCATAACACAGGCTTGAACCTTATTGTGGGTATTGTACTACATTTATCAGATAATTTTTTCTGTAGTCTTTATTCATTTCCTTTTTACAGTTGACAGGTGTAAGATTACAACACACATGCAGTGAATACAGCCATACTGCACACTTATTTGAACAGATTACATATCAAAGCACAATCCTGCTTTAAACTTTATCAATAATGTACCTTAAAATCTGGCATTTATGTACATAGATATCTGGCCAGAACTTCAGATGCCTTACCCATATTCCTTGTTCCTGGAATAGGAGGAATATACAGCATTATATGACACAAAATGGCAATAACTCAGGCTTGAATCTTACTGTGGGTATTGCACTACATTTATCAGACAGTTTTTTCTGCACTCTTTATTCATATTCATTTTACAGTTAACTGGACACAGATTAGAACACACATGTACTGATTAGAAGAATAGTGAATACTTATTTGTTTGAAAACAGTATATACAACAGCACTATCACCGTTTACAATCTATTGATTACTGTTGCTTCATGTCTAGCATGTACAACGTGGATAGCTGTGTCAAACTTTTAAAAAATAACCCATTTGCCCTCGCATTACTTGATTGCAACCTACAGCATATTTCACACAATGAGCAGAGCATAACAGTGACTGTTAATCTGGGTAGGCCACAACATCAACCAATGTTTGGAAGCTATACTACAGAGTAATGCATGTTTACTTGATTTAACTTGCTTTACCATTTCAGGTAGGTAATGACACATTACTAAATATATTACATTTCTTAGGTATGTCATACCTGACTTTCATGACTGCAAACTTTGTAAAGAATTTATTTTGACAGTATGTTATGCATTAAGTTAATACTTTGATGTTTCCCTACTTACCACACTCACACCTCATCCTGACCAGGCGCCCTGCATAGAACTGGACATTGTGTGCCCTCTTGTCTGCAGCTGTTGAAAAAGAAGCAACCCATTATGCATACCAGGTTTGCACAGATTCAGCTTGTCTATTTCTAAAGTACTGGGAAACATACTTACATATAGGTTCATAGGTTCATAGGTGTGAACTAGGCTAATGGCCCTGGAGCCTTTACAAACCTAGCCCATAGGATAAACCTGGCATCATGCCACCTGACCTTAGTTCCCAGTGTCTCTGTCGAGTAAAGCCACTGAAGTGATCCCTGGGGTGAATTTTCTATTTCCAATCCACTCATCAAGATTTCTCTTGAAGAGGGCCAGTGAGGTGCTCTGCTTGACATGTATGGGAAGTCTATTCCATAGCATGGGCAGCCTCTAGGTTATGAACTGGTCCCTCCAGCATGTTCTGTTGATTGTGGTAATGAGATTGAGGTATCTGGAGTGTGTAGTGTGGAGGGATTAGGATTTCTTTAGATGTAGCATTTCTAACAGAGCTGGGTCAGACATGGCTTTGTAAGTCAAGCAGAGATAGCCTCTAAGTAGGCAATATGAGACAGAGAATAGTTAGAGTTTTTTTAGTCTGTCCATACAGAACAAATGTTTAAGGCCTAGAATCTTTTTTGTGAGGTACTTTTGCGGCCTCTCCAGTTGTTGCAGGTGCTTAGTGAGGTACATGCCAAATGGGGCATTGTACTCGATGATTGGCCTAATGAGGGAAGAGTAGAGAGAGACAATGAACTCTTTCTTCCTGGATGTAAAACCCATAGCAATGAGATGTGCCACATAGAAGGACTTTCTGACAATAGTGGCAATGTGGTGGACAAAAGAGAGGTTGCTGTCAACCTGTATTCCCAGATTTCTTATAACGCCTTCTGTGTTCAGTGGACTACCATCGATGTAGTAATTCACGGGAACTGGGTGTTTCCCAAAGGGGATGATGACACATTTTTTGACATTGAGCTTAAGGCCATGGTTCTGTCGCTAGTTGTTGGACTCAGTAAGGCCTTTCTGTAGGATGTCAAAATCATTCAGGGAGTTAATAATAGCTCCCAACTTGCAATCATCTGCAAACTTTGTCAGCCTGAGTCCCTTTGTGCTAGCCTGGACTTCAGAGAAGTAGATACAAACAGGAGAGGACCCAGGACTGAACCCTGTGGGACTGCACTCGTGACTGGTTGGCAATCTGACTTGGAGTCAGCTACTTTCACATTGTGGGTTCTAACTGTGAGTCAGTTTGCAACCCACCTAGAGAGATAGGGGGTGATGCCTAGCTTAGTGAGTTTTTCTATGATTTCTGAGTGGGGAGTGGTATCAAAGGCCTTGGCCAGATCAAGGTAGACTGTATGAACCACCTTGCCTTCATCCACAGCTTTGGTGACTGACTCAAATAAGTTGACCAAGTTGAGCAGGCATGATCTACCTTTCACAAAACCAAACTGTGTGGGATCCAGAGTTTGGAGATTTCCTATATCCTTGTTTATTAGGTCCATGATGATGCATTCCATAGATCTGCATATCAGACTCGTCAGGCTAATGGGGCACTAGTTCCCAGGGTCTATAGTCACTTCTTCTTTGTGGAGAGGGATGACTATAGTAGTGTGCCATTCACTAGGGACAAAGCCTGAGGTGAGGCTGTGATTGAAGAGGGCACACAGGTGAGGTGCCAGTTCACTCTGTAGTTCATGTAGAAAACAGCCAGGGATATTGTCAGGTCTCACAGAATCTGTATTCTTGGCCTTGGACAGTGATGTTTTAACTTGTGCAGCAGTAATACAGGGTGTCTGGCAATCTACTGGTATTGTGACTGGTCTCTTGGGGAGGGAGGGGTATAGTTGGCACTGAATCTATCGGCCAGTATATTGTTAATATCTGTTGGCTCGGTATAGGAGGTACCATTTTGCAGTAGCTCAGAGCAAATTTGGGTATTGCTGTGGAGATTCTTTACATAACAATATAAGGCCTTGTGGTTGTCTTTACTATCTGCTGCAATCTGTTTTCATAGTTAGCTTTAGAAGATTTGATGAGGGATCTCAACTTTTTGTTGAGGCTTATAAGAGAGTTTTTCCAGTCTTGGGACTTCACCTTATTCCGTATCACTTTCATCCTTCTGTTGAAGAGTTTGTTTATGGCAGGGGATAACCAAATTGGCTTCCTATTTTGGAGGAGAGTGTCTTGGTTTTATTGGGTATGGCAAGATCCATGCATTTGTGTACATGTTCACACAGGGCATTTGTGTATTATTCGGTAGTCATGTAACTGATCTCCATTTGCATGGGTGTCATGAAATTAGCCATCTCTGTTTTTAGTAGCCCAAAGTTAGCTTTGGAGAAGTTTTTCATGGTGGTTACCTTTGCGGGGGGGGAGGGGTGGAAGGGATATAGATTTCTAAGGTGATTAGTTTTTGTTGGATCTAACCAGGGAGGAGTTGACTAGTGGTGTAGAGTAATAGTCGCCCATGTTAGTAATGACCAGGTCAAGGATGTTGCTACCTCTAGTGGGGGTAAGAACGAGCTGGTCCAGGGCATTGGAATTAATGAAATCCAAGAAAGGTATTGGTACATGAGTAGTTTTCATAGTTAATGGAGGGGTAGTTGAAGTTGCCCAGTATGACAGTGTTAGGTTAGACCCTAATATTCTCCAGGGTGCTTAGGAATGTGGAATGTGAGTCTTGCGACATGGTTGGGGATCTATAGCAGGCTATGACCTCAATCGATGTCTTACCCAATGTTAACTGCACCTGAAGTATCTAAGATGCATTATGTTGGGCTACCAGACTGGAAATATGGAAACCCCACTGCCTTTGGAGCTTCAGTCCAAGTTCTGGGGCCAAAAGGTGTGGAATGAGTTATAGCCTGGTAGTGCAGGTGTGCTTTTTGCTACCTTGAACCAGGTCTCTGTTACGGCACAAATGTCGATGTTTTCCATTTTAAGGAGTGCTTCGAGTGAGTGCATTTTGAGATTTAGACATCTAGTGTTGAGCAGCATGACCCTCAGATTGCATTTGTTTGTAGCTGTTATGGTGGTAATTTGGTCTTTGGAACACTGCCTAAAAAAGGCACTATAGGGATGACAGGAGCCTTGGCCAATATCCGGAAGCCCAGGGGTGACAGATGCAGACCATCTCTGGCAAAGTATCGAGGTCTGTCAATCCTGTCATCCCAGGCAGACCGATACTGGATCCCCTTAGAATGACACCAGAAACTTAGCCAATTGTTGAAATTAATAATTTTCTGCTTGTACTGTGGTATAATTCTGGGTGATGGTAGGATGCTGCTCAGGGCTAGGGTCATACCCACCTGGGCTGCATAATCCGAGAGCTCTTCCATGTCCCTTTTCATGAAGTCCAGGGAGGTACATCTCAGGTCATTCACTCCTACATGTACAATGACAGAGTCATATTTGCACCTGTTGTTGAGGGACCTAAGTGCATACATTATGTGGTCGATCCTGGCACCTGACTGGAAGCTGACTGTTACTTTCTCCTTATTCAGCCTAGTGAGTGGGACATCAGTGTGCCTTACTATTGAGTCACCTATGACTAGTGAGTTGGGCATGCTGTTTTGCCTTAGGGGCTTTGGCTGAGTGGCACACCATTTAGGAGAGTTATGTGTCTCATGATTAGTGTTGTGTTGTGGTGGTCGAGTGCGTTTCTACCTTGGAGGTCTCTGCTGTTTGTGTAGATTTTTATTGAGAGCCTCCACAAAGGTGGGTGTGCGGTTTGTGTTTTTATGTGAAGGCAGTGCTGGTGTGTGTTCTGGAGGGCTATGTGTTTTATGTGGTGTGGTGCAAGTGTTGCCCTTCTCCTCTTCACCAGCTATTCCAGTCTTGGCTGAAGAGTGCCTGGCTTCCAATTTGGCTATATAAGTGCATCTCTCACAAGTCTGAGTGTTGGGAGGTAAGAGGAGAGGGTTGTCAGTGTACCTGAGACAGTTGTTACATTGCCTCAATATGCCCAAATTCACCAGGTTAATAGGAGAAAGCACAGGGAACTGACTATTAGACATGCCTGGAGGGGTGGGCATTAATAATAAATATTGGAGCTGTTTCCTTGTAGAACGCTTTGTGCTGGTAGCACTTTTGTGTGCTACAATAATTGCTACAAGAAGTCTGATAAAGTACTAGACTAAATTAAATTGTTAAATTAAATATAACAATATGAGAATGGACACTATGCTCAATGAACTGGACATTCTCAATCAGAACATCAGTCAAGATCTTTCTTTTTTGAGTAATTAATTACACTAACTATATACATATATCCAACAAAAATACAATAAAAATCAAAAGGACATTAAAAAAAGATATGAATTGGGTACTAAAATATGACATCACTTCCGATAATGAGGTTTCTCAACATATAATGGCCCCAGTGAACATGAAGTTGAAACAAATCTCAATAATTTTGATAATCTTGTACTAGCGGAATGTGACATATGAATAATGAATATATCACATTAGCCTGCATTTACACAGGATGATTATGTATGTGACAATCTTAGAGAAGAAACAGACATCATAATGAACATAAATAAATAACACCATAATAATAATAATAAATATATAAATGGATCAGGAAGATCAAAATTTATTAAATTTAACACATATGATGACTGACCTGAACATATATATAGTTAATGAATGAATGACAATGAAAATGGTAATATAGTTGAGACAACAATAGGTAATGGCATGAACACCAGTACAGCTATGCATCTAAAAATCCCTTGGAAAATATGAAAACATTAAGAATATTTTGAGAACAATATGAAGTCATGAAGCACAAAAAACAGACAGACCCAGGTAATCAATCAAATGTGGTAGATGCACAGCGTAATTATATCAATGGCAAACAAATGAAAAAGCTGATGGTTATATAATATAATAAAAAAAAAGCATTTTTTGACAGTGGTAGAATATATTTGTTATTTATGCATACATATAATATTCAATGGCCCAAATAGCATAAGGTTACCATATATATATACATATATTTTGATATAATACATTCATGGATATTTCATTATATATCATACAACTTGACACAATACAATTGGATATAGATTCATTCATTTATTTTTACTGTTTTAAAGAATAAATATCCATTATAGCTGTGGATCGCAAACCCGACCCTTGAGGAACATCCTGATTAGTCTTACTAATAAGCTAGTAAAAGTGCAGGAGAGGAGAGAACTAGTAGATCTAAGGGAAAAATTGAAGAGCAGACTTTGGCACCGCTTGGAATCTTACAAACAGCCCTGGTTACAGCAAATCTGTATCTGCACTAGACTAGTTACAGGAAAGGTGGGAAACAAGTGCAAACACATGATTTTAAACCAGAAAGTTGAAAGAGATGGAAAAAACACTCAAACGGCCAATAAACTACAATTTCTGGGCCAGAAATCACTCCTCTTGTGGTAGATAGGCTACCTAGTGCTTACCACTCCCACTGATAGGCTAGAAGGCTTCCCTCCAACACAGAAAGGCTTGGTGGGCTCAGAAGCTTACATACAGTCCTGAATACAGCAAATCTGTATCTGGACTAGACTAGTTACAGGAAAGGCAGGAAACAAGCTTAGAATTTACAATTTTTTTAGTAAAGTGTAAAGGGAAAGGAAGATAATTCAAGGTTAAGAAACTAAGTGGGTTGGCCTTCTCAAATGTTCTCTCTGTATCACGTAGAATGAGCTAATGACAATAGACTGGGAGGAGTGTCCCAGATCAAATTTACGGTAGGGGCGGGCAACTGCAAAACCTCCAAGTATAAGAACAGGATACCAATAGGGAGAGAGGGTGGGAAACTAAATCAGTTTTATGATATACTCTTTGGCAGGAAATCAGAACAAACAAACACAAACAGATGTTTAACAAATGGAGAAAATTTCCAGTTAATACCTTACACACAGGGAAACTAGCTAGAAAAGATTTACAAATAGTTGACAGTAAAAACCTTATTTAGCAGGCTCTGTGAGGCAGACAATTTTAGTGCAACTGTGCAGATTAGTTTATAGCTATAAACTACAGTAAAAAGTATGCAGTGGACAGTAAAAATGCTATAAATATCTATAATAAGCAATAACTAGTAAAAGCAAGCAAAATACAGGATAATTAATGTTATATATCACAGATCAGAGTTTTGCTCAGTGGCCTTCCTCTCATTAGCTCTGTGGGGTATGCCCAGGCCTAACCTCTTGGACCGAGATGTCCAAGGTTCCCCATGTCCTTCACTTCAGGTCATCAAAGTATTGATGACACTGCTCCCCAGTGCAGGGGATACCAGTATCACTGGTGAGCAGTGTCATCATCAGTGTGGGGATACCAGTAGCACCAGTGTGGGGAATACCAGTAGCACTGGTAAGATCCCTAGCCAAACAATTCCAGGCCTCAGACTTACATTCTGAGCCCTGGTAATAATCCTGCAGTAGCTGGGGTGCATAGCTTTTCACCAGGAGTCCAACAAACACTCTGGAGTCCTGCAGACCCCACCTCTGCACCCGAAAGCCTGCTCCTTCTACAACACCACCAGGCCTACCGACAGCCAAGACTCCAGTGAATGGTGTGAAATTCCTGCCTATTGGCCTTAATATAGGCTGCATTCCCACCCTTACATGTCATACTGTGATTTTCAAAAAAGCACTGTGTTGTATTGCATTGTGAAAACCAGTTCTGTGGATCTCAGCATCACGAAAAACTTGCACAACCCATGTTTCAGTGAAGCTTAGCAACACACAGACATTGTAAGTCATTGACTATGTATAAGCGGTGCTTAGCACTGCACAGCTTTTCTAACTGTAACAATTTTTTATTTTGAACTAAACTGCCATTTTAGTCACATCACACATTTTCACAGCAATAAATGTAAAAAAGGCATGACTGGCCAGGACTTAATCCCAGGACCTACTACATGGTAGGTCATGACTAAAAAACATATTGCCAGGAATATTCCTAAGTCTCAGTTTATTCGTATCAGGTGTAACTGCTCTAATGATAACACTTTCCATCTATATAGCCAGGATTTAGTACATAGGTTTAATAACAGGGGATATAAACCGGGCCATGTCACAATTGCTAAAAGGTATGCATCACAACTTACTAGAGATGATTTGCTTACATATAAAGAGAAACCTGGTTGTTCTTCTTCTTCTACTCCATTAAGATTTACTACCAACTATGGAAGGAATATTGGGCAATTTATTATTATTATTAAAAACAATTGGAATATTCTGTCTGTTGATCCTGCATTATCTTCTGTTATACCACAAAATTGCTCTTTTTCTTTTAGGAAAGGCAAAAACCTAGATACTTATTTCAATCATTACAAACATCATTCCCAATCTATGCTGTTGCAGATTACACAAACCACTGCTTGGGGACAAACGTATTGGGTGTGTGCCTTGTGGCCATTGTAACAATTGCAAACATGTTTTAAAAACCAAAGAATTTTCTAGCAGCAACTGTAGTACTGTATATGATATTAAGCAACTGTAGTACTGTATATGATATTAATTTTTTTGCTAATTGCAATAGCGATTGGATAATTTATATGGCATGTTGCAGTTGCCATTGTTTTTATGTAGGACAAACATCGAGGCCATTTAAGCTACGCATCTCTGAGCATCTCAGTGATATAAAATGTAAAAAGTCTAGCAATGCGCTTTATAAACATACATTAAAACATTCCACACCAAGGTTTCATTTTTTCGTCATAGATAAAATTCTAGGTGACCGCACAGTGAAATCGGGTAGGCATAAGAAATTAGATATTAAAGAGAAAAAATGGATAATTAAGTTGGGTTCACTTTTTTATCCAGGACTTAATGAACATCTTTGAATGGTCTATTATTTATTTATGAGTTCACCAATCATGTCTATTGGTTTTTGTTTCTAATTAATATTTTTGTATTAAAGGACTTCTTTTTTGCTTTTGTTTTATCACACTGAAGAAGGCTAAGCTAACTCTGTGCCAAAACTGGTCTGTGAGATTGAAGTCTGACTGATGTTTGACCAATAAACTACTTTTTCACAGCCATTCAGTTGCTGGCTTTATTAATTTTCCCAGGTCATGACTTAACCCATCTAGCCACTTGGTTAGTTGAAAAAGCCAGTATGTATCAGATATACTACTAAAATGCCTGTTAGCATTGCTAAGCACTATGCTGCACCTACCAAACATACATTAACAGAAAGAAAACTTATTGTACAATTGATTATATCTGTTTCTATTTTTAGATATATGGCAGGTTTTTGCTATATATGTATAAGCACAGCTTGGCATCCCTAAACAGCATACCATGCTGCCCAAACAGGCACAACTAATAAAAGAAAAAAAAAACTAAAAAAAATTATTGTACAGTTTATTACATCCGGTTTCAATTTTTAGATACATGACAGGTGTCTTTTATGTATGTATAAGCGCAGCTCAGCATCACTAAGCTCTGTGCCATGCCGCACAAACAGGCAGATTAAAAAAACTTAAAAAAAGCAATAAGATAAAAAAAGCTATTTATACAAAAGCAGAGTAATTACAATGATTATCTTCCTGTGCTTACCATCTGTCCAGGATTTTCCTGGAAAGACCACAAGTACGGGACAGCCTCTCTACTGCTGCTTGCATAGATTCAATATCCGTGTTACTGTGATCTCCCTCGGCAGTGCCCCAAGATTAATATGCATGGCACGCTGCCAAGGGGGAACAGTGGCCATGTACACAGGTGCATTCTTTGTAGGCTCTACATGGAGCCTACATGGATTTTCTTGAATCTTGGGGATGTATGTACCAATGTATTTTTTAAAAAGGTTCAGCTTGAGATTTAATATCTCCTCAACGGGTCTAGAATTTCATTCAACACAGATACCACCTCTGCATAATGTTTTGTACTATGACTATCTTTATTTACTGGAAAGACTACATTTGGATCATGTCAAATATGATTTATTACCACTGATCTTTAAACCTGACAGTCAAGTGCATATTTATTCTTTAAGGTATTATTCACTAGAATAGCCATTCATAATTATTCTATAACCCAGATAATGACCCAGTTCTTCTGCTTAAGTCTCCATAAAGAAAACTCTTTAGACATCTATCCATCTACTGCTCTTGTCATCTTTCTCTGCACTTCTCCTTATCATTTTCCATCTTAGCCAATGAACAAATTAAACAAAAGTGATCCTAACTGTGATGATAGAATGTGTTGCCAGCTATGCCAGGAGAAGTGGGGCAGTGGATGTGTAACATATGCTAGCACAGCTAGCAGGAATTTAGTAAAGAATTATATGTTATTTGAATATCAAACTGTTTTGTACAGATGCTTGTGTTGAAAATGTATTTATAAAATTGCTTGTCTTAAAAATATATCAACAGTGTGCCCTGCTGGAAAGCAAAGAAATGTACATGTATTAGTGTAACTAAATGAAATGTATATGTTTTAGCAGAGGATACTGGAAGAGAAGAGGTTAATCACAATCCTGCTGAAGCAAACTTTGAAAAATAGTTGAAATTAAATTAGGCCATAAAGATTGTATCTTGCAGTTCTGACTGCAGCCAGAGATGAAATGTAGGTGAGAAGTCTGGCTTTGTAGCTCTGTAGGAGGAGTAGAGGTTTGAATATGTTTTATGACTTCCAGGAGCTGCAGCAGATCTGAGCAAAACTCTCTCTGTGTGTATGGTAACACATAGGTGCTAAACTCCTGGCAGCTTCTAGTGTTGGCAATAGTGTGGGAAACAGAGTCAGATGACTAGATGCAATGTCATTCTGTAAGTTATCCCAGAAATAATACTTAGACATTATACTGAAAAGTCTCTCAGTGAGACTGGGCAGTCTATTTCTTGGAACCTGACAAAGAAGAAAGACCATTCACCTATTTATTTTTATTTATTTAACATTTGTTAACCAGGAAAGTCCGACTTGGAAAGAAGCCAATTTTCAGCGGATGCCTGGGGAGAAACACTCCAGATGCATGTCCTTGTAATGTGGGAGGAAACCAGAGCACCTGGAAGAAACCCACACGAACGCAGGGAGTACATGCAGACTCCACACAAAAGGAACACCAGCCAAGAATCGAACCAGAGAACCTGAGAACCTCTTGCAGTAAGGTGACAACTCAACCGCTGCACCACTGTGCCATCCATTTCATCTTGCTTTGCTCTAGTAAGTGAACCAGGGAATAGTAACTCTTACAATTTGTCAGGGAAATATAGTGAGATTAGTTAAGTACTGTTTTTTTCTATAATTGTATGAATCTATTCATCTGTGTTATTTCAATATTGCCTGTGACTGAAACTCTGTTTACTGTAAATGGATATGTAGTATTCTCATGTACTTATATTATTTATTATTAAATATATTTAAACTTCTCGTTGTGGCTAGACCTTTTAGAAAATATGTAAGTTTTGAGAGTATTTAGTTGTGCCAGTGGACAGCCTTATTGGGGACCTAGGAAGAGACAGATATAGAAACATCCAGACCCCAGGCTGAGTGTGTTCCCTGTATGCTGTTAAGGGAAACTGTGCTTGATCCAGAGAGGTCCTCATATAGAAATACTGAGTGCATCCATTTGTATTCCAAGTGAATATCCCTCTCCAGTGCCAGAGGTAAGGATACAGAGAAGAGACATCACCCAAACCATCCCAGATCTACTTATAGATTCACTTATGTACAGTAACACTGCCAATGACCTACTAATGAAGAGTTTTATGTATTTATTTTTTAAACCATACAAACTTAATTGTAAATAACACTTTAATGTATATAAACATATCCAAGCTAATAGCAGAATAAAAAGGATAAAAACTTCCATCTTGACAACATGATGAATAAAATAACAGAAGTAAATAATTCTAAGAATATCTCTTATGTGATCTGCTGTACAAGAATATCACTGACAAAAGATTAATAGTCTTGTATATAAAAAGAGCATCCCAAAATGTTAAACAACATAAAAATTCACTAAATTCCTCACCGAAAGAGAAAGAAAACAGAAAAAGAATAGAAACATGCATAAACGTTCCAGACCTGGTAACACAGAAAAGAAAGGTTGACCAATACTCTTTTAACTCTGGTGAAAAAAGCTGTAGTTTGTAAGACTTACCCAAACTTTTGTCTCATATAAACAGAGCTGACTGATAAAATCATGTTGAGATATTACAACATTCTCTAAGAGTTATAGGCAAAAGCACAGAGAACAAAATCCTAAGCCATGTCAACTGTAGTCCTGTTAAGGGTACCTTTGGGTCTTTCAGCCCTAACAACCAAAAGTAGGATTATCCCCATCTGGAACGTAATTCCTAAGAGCCCAAGAATCAGTGTTCTGAATAAGCCACGATATCTGCCTGCTTAATTGACAATACCAAATCATGTTATATAATCAACCTCTGGGAAGCTACACTTCCAACAGTGGTTTGAAGTTACTCTCTGCCTTGTAAATAGTCTCAATGGAGAATTTTGCCATTAGTGTAATAACTTATAAACCATGCAGAAAAAGTACAGTGGAAAGGCACTCTAAAATCACAAAGAAAACAGTCAAAAAGTGCCTATAGCATAGAGTAAAACACTGAGGTAGTTTTCCAAGCTGAATTTTATTCCAAATACACACAAAACTTCACAGGTAAAAAGCACACATAAACGCCTTTGCAGTACACGCATTTTCATCTCTGTAATCAGACTTTCTCAGATGACCAGTGTTAACCATAACAATTTCTTATTCTTTAAAAAGACAAGTTCTCTCTGACCTTCATCGCAAGCAACGAACAAGCCACCATCCTTGATTCACTAAACCCTGCCAAAAAATATGTTCTTATCAATCCAAATGCTCTAGTATATTGGTTTATTGTCTATATATTGGTTTATTGTCTATTTAAAAAGAAGGTTGCTCCATATCCAGTCCTAAGTGCAGCTGTATGCCCCCTTCCACCAAATAATAAGCTCTAGTTACATCAACCTTTCCACCCTGGGTCCCATACCTTGCCCCTCCAATCTGCTTTCACCGCTGCTGGAAATGCTGCTGCTACCTACAGCTCTACTGGGGCCCAAATCAGACAGGGGAACACTGTAAATTGCAATGACTTTGACATGGTGGCTGCTCTAGTGTATCTTATCACATCAGGAAGACCCAATCCCCTGTTTGCAATAGAAGTTGCTAATATCCATGTCACAATGCTTGGTCTCTTCTCCTCACACACACACACACACACACACACACACACACACACACACACACACACACACACACACACACACACACACACACACACACACACACACACACACACACACACACACACACACACACACACACACACACACACACACACACACACACACACAAAAAAAATCACAATAGCGTTATGAACTTTGGCAGAAAATTATGTACCTTCCAAAAAGGGTATATGGCTGGCAAAAAAAAAAGCTATTCTGAAAGACAGGTACATTAACTTAGTCTTGGTCAAACAAGAACAGCAATAATTGTTCCTACTTTTCCAAATTCTGCTTCAAGGAGTGAATAAAATATAGAAAATTTAAATTCAGCAGCCCCCATGCATGTCTGGATACAATGATTCCTGTGTACGTATACTGCGAGACCACCTTATTCAAAAGACAAGCGAGAGGGCCTTTTTGCCCTTCTGCAGCCTCATTCAGAGAAAGCACAGTACATTTCTAAGGGTTAATGACAAAGACAAATACCTTTGCAAATCTTGCAGTGTTTGAAGCAGTCCTGATAGATAATGTAGCAGATTCCACATCCATAAAACCCCATCATTTGCAAACTATGCAGAGGCATATGCTATCCCATTACACACCCTGATACTTGTTAGAGTGGATCACTGTCTAAAATAAGCTGCCGGAGATTCAGTTGTTAGTATGAATAAGAATGGAGATAATGGAAAGCCCTAACAGGTCTCCCTCTGAAGTGAAAAGGGGGGAATCAAGCTCATTTGTAAAGGCCTGAGCCATTGAATCTGTATAGAGCAACTTACACCTGTCTAGAAATGTGCTCTCTATACTATATGCCAGAAGTGTCTCCCACATGAATTACTCTTCAAGTGAGTCTTTCCTAAAGTCCAAGAAGAAGGCCACCATCGGCTTTTCTGAGCTCTTGCTAAATGGTGTTATATTCAGGCATAGTCTGAGTAGGTCCAGTCCTCCTTGCCTGTTTTCAATAAATCCCTGTTGCAAAGCATGAATACATTTAGGAACCACCAGCTCTAGCTTCTAGGCCAGAATTTTAACATATAATTTCATTTCAGTTAGTAAAAGAAATTGGTAAATATCTCAGTGGTGACATTAGGTCTTGTCCCTGCTGAGTAAGAAAAGCAATAGATATAGTCTTGATGATGAGGGAAGGCAAACCTTTAACACAGCCATATTAAACAGCTGCCATAACTCCCAACTGTGCTTCCCTGAGAAAACCCTATATACCTCCCTAGGCTACCATCTGGTCGTGGCTCTTTAACTTTAGGGAGCATGGTCTGTAGCATTGGGCCTCATAACAACCCTGGGCGGGCGTTAATTACACATTAACACACACCCTGTTGGAGATTATTTCTTCCTTATTGTATAAACTCATCCAATCACATGGATTTGAACTCCTTTTGATTTTGTTTAGTCAGCTGTCATCCTTCCTTGTTAAACTTACCTACAGCAGAAGACTGTCATATTGATTCACTTTCTTATGTATTGTGATTCAGTATTTAGTATTTGTGATAGAAGGTATGTCTCCCTTTTGTATTAGTGTCTAATTATCACTGTATTAAGATTAATCATTTTGAAATAGCTTTTCTCCTTGAGCTTCCACTTAAAAGAGCTTTCTTGTTACCCAGTCAGACTTTCCCAGCAAATAAATAAATATATGTACTGCAAAAACATGACTCTTGCTGTATGGGTGCTATTACTTAGTTACAAATTATATTACTTACACATTGCTAGGGTCTATATTGAAAACTCGAATGGTGACTCACCCAAACACCTAAACGCTGACACATATTCTGCGAACCACAAATACACCGAACGCCCTAAACCGTGAAATTCAAAAAACTCGAAATATCATAGTTGTCCCATCCCACCACCCGCTACATACTACCTAACTAAATAAACCACATAAATACACTAAACAAAACCCTACTTCTAACCCTAAACTAAACCCTACTTCTAACCCTACACTAAATCTTTCATATACCACCAAGTATGCACTTAACTTAACCCGCACCCTAACCCTAAGGTCTGTAACTATTGCACACTTACCTTAAAAAGCTATACCCAAACAAACTAAATAATCCACACACATATACTTAATAAAACCCTTCTTCTAACCCTACACTAAATCTAACATACATTACCATCTATGCACTTACCTTAACCCGCACCCTAACCCTAAGGTCCGTAACTATCGCACACTTACCTTACGGAGCTATACCACAGAAGGGCCAACCATGACGAATTGACATTTTAGATTTCGCACTTCAGGACAATCGATGTTTTTGCGGTTCGATGAAGACATGTCGGCGTTTAGGTTTTCGGGTAAGTCAACGTACGAGTTTTCAATATAGACCCCATTGCTATATATATATATACATTTGATTCAAGCTTATAATTCTGTCAGATTCTTTAACTCCTAGTTAGCAGGATCCGGGCCATAATTTTTTGTGTGATATGCTAAGATGTTTTATTATAGCTGCTGTTTTCTTCCTGTTAAATTTATTTTTATATGTAATCTTTTATATGAGATTTGCTGTATGTTACCTTTTTTATCTGTGCCTTGCTAAGTTGATCTAATACTGTTTTGGTTTACCCTCTGCTGTCTACCTTTATTTCTCTTTACCATATGAATTTACTGTAACTTGGTTGTCATTGAAAAAGGGCCCCAATAGTCCAGTTCTGCCAGCTGAAAAATAAATATAACTTCCCTGTACTTTTCCCTCATCGGGCCAATAACTGAGTACAATGCCCCTTTTGGTATGTACCTTTCTAAGCATCTGCAGCAACTGGAGAAACCACAAAGGTTCCTCATAAGGAACATTCAAGGTGTTCAGCATCTGTCCTATGTGAATAGTCTGAAATCACTATCACTTTATTCTGTTTCATAAAGACTACTGAGAGGCGATCTCTGCCTAGCACATAAAGCAATCTCTGACCCTGCTTTATTGAAAATGTTGTATATCCGCAAGTCAAATAGTACATGGGTTACACGCTCTAAAGACTTTAACCTGGTACGTGCCATTAATAGAACGTACTGGAGGGACAGGTTTGTCTCCCAGAGGTTACTACACCTTTGGAACAGACTCGCACTTCATGGCAAACAGAGTACTTTATTGACCCTCTTGAAATGCAGTCTGAACAATCGGATGGGTAACCATAAATTCACCCTGGGGGTTTCACCTGTGTCCCTCTTGGACATGGCCAATACATTAGGTGCTAATCATGGAAATAAGAGTAGAACTTGGCTGGGCTTGTAATGGCTACTAGGGCCATTAGCCTAGTAACTTCCTATGATCCTATGATCCTAAATGAATAAATAAACAAACACATATTGCTGCTTTCTAAATGGGTATACAACAAGCAAGCAAACTTTCTCATTTTTAACTAAATTACAAAAAGAACACCAATAGAAGAGAAAGAGGTGCTTTTGCTGGGGTCGCTATCCTCTTTTAGACCCTAGCTAAATTACTATAATAACTCTAATTTTGCACTGCCTAAGAGTAAAGGTATGCATAGTTCGGGGGGTAAATTGATGTACTCTCAATCTATGACCTTTGCATCCTTAGAATTATTATATTTAAGTTAGCAGGGATGGCCTTCTGCTACTGCTCATTGAGCTCTTATTTTCTGCATTGACTGCTCTCAGCACACTAAATTATTGAGACAAATTAATGATGCTGGAATCCAGAAGTCATTTGCAAAACAGGTGACCAGAGAGTATTTGTAGATACTGACTACTCCAGTTCAATGCCACAGAAAAGAGCAGGATTCATTATGGTACTTGAAGACTGCCACCATAAGAGACAGAACTATAGGATAGTTTATTCTGCATTCCTGAAAATCTGTGTGATGGGGGAAAAGGGGGAACCAAGACATTTCTGAACCCACAGGATGCAATACACTTTTTAAAGGAAGAAGCAATTAGCATGAAATGTTCTGATAACCAATGAGTGCTAAAAGAAGATCAGCCCAAACCCCTGTGATATTTCTGTCAGTCTGGAAGCTGTAAGTGGGGCTGTATCAACCCCCTGTGATGACTGGAATGGCTGAGTGTAGCAATCAATGAACATACTGACAGGCAGAGTTTCACAGGCACAAATCACTCAGGTGATGATAAACCAAAGGTGTATTTAATGATAAAATTCCACAAGAAAAACAAATAAAATGTGAGCGCTTTCGTTAAACAAGTGTTAACTTCATCAGACACCATTAAAATGTAAGACAGCCATTTATATAAATATAAAAAACACTCTGATTGGGTAAGCAAAGAGAAGTAGCTAGCTAAGCAACATGGAGGCAGAACATTAATTAACCCCATTGATGACTGTGTTACAGTTGAAACTGTTGCATCTTAAATACAACTAAAACTTGTAATTAAAAGATAAATTATTGGTCTCATACTTGTGTCATGAATGATTCTAAATAGGATAAAACTAAAACCAAAGTCATTTTTAAAATCTCATGTTAAATATTCACATAATGCTAAAATGTTTACCAAAGCCAAATACATACAAAAGTGCTTGTGCTTAACAAATGTTTTGAGATATTTTGCTCCTTTCTAGGGCTTTTAATTTCAATACAGGAGAGATGGATGTCCTGTCATTTATCCCCAGACATCTATCTGCCTGTAGTAAGATTTGCCACCTTAACTCCTTTAACTCTAACTGAAGTCCCCAAGGCTTTTTGTCACTGATGTCTACATGGTCTATTGCCTTAAATGTGAAATTGTGGCCGGTATTGTCCTGAATATGCATCGCTAAAGCATTATTAATATTCTTTCTTATGGCATAGTTGTGTTCATAAATTCTGGCATTAAATTTCCTTTCTGTTTTGCCTACATAAAATGGTTCATACAAAAAATTTAAAGCCCCACAAGGGGAAAGTAACAAGCAATTACCACACCCTGCTGAAGTAACTGGCAATGATGAATGTAGGTTTGAAGAGACTGACGATGTGATTTTAAACTATAATGCTGAATTCCCAGAACTCAGGAGAAGTGAAAGAATTAGGAACAAAAGCCATTACAACAATAGGCAGCAACCACAGGGTGGTTACCAACCACAGGTTTTTCAGGGGGCCAGGCCAAAGAACAGGAACTGAAGAGCTTAGCATCTCCACCAGTGCCTTCTGGTCACCATGTTAATGTTAATGATTCCTTCATTAATGTAAGCACCCCAATACCAGTGGACTCTGTTCAAAAAGCAGGTATCTATACAGTGGTTTTTAACCACCAAAGAGACTTTTCAGTACACAATTATTCTACTTTATGTATAAATGAAACTACAGCTGACTTATTGTCTAAGGGAATGGCTTTTGTACCTGGTAAGAGATTTAATGTTGTAGACATTATGTTAGATTTGAAACTTTATTTAAGAAAGCTGAATTTGACCTTACTACATGGTAATAGATCTCAAACTAATGTCAGTGAAGGCAGCATTTTTAAGATCAGTTCTACCTACAACCCCCCTTTGCACCCGAAACTAACAATGTATGAAAAATTTTGTGAACTAGATCTGTATAATTTAAATAAGAACAAATACAGGCCAGCTCAAACACTTCACAACATGAACCAAAGTGAACATGATTGCTTATTGGAACTGTAAGAATATGACATCAGGGTTATGAAACCTGACAAAGGGGGAGGGGTTGTAATCATGGACTCTTCCACATACAGTAACAAAATGTTGGCTATGTTAGACACAGGAAATTACATGGAAGTGACCCTTAATGAATTAAATGCAGCATATAGGAAAATCTACAGGCAACTTACTGACATATTTCTAGAAAGAAGAATTGACCTTTCCTTACATAACTATCCTAACATCATTAACCCAAGGATACCAGTGTTCTTTGGTATTCCCAAGATCCACAAGAACCTGTCGGATCCACTTATGAGGCCCTTAGTGGATGGAAGACACTCCATTAACACTGCTTGCGTCCAATTTTTAGACCATGAGCTGAAGAAAATATTGCGTAATGAAAGCCAAATTTGTAAAGACTCCTGGGCTTTTTTAGAACAAGTGAACAAAACCAGGTATGACGCAAGTGACATCATGGTCACTATAGATGTAAAAGACCTGTACACGGTCATCCCACAAGAAATTGGTCTCGAATGGGTGGGTGACCTACTGTTGTTATACAAAGTTAACCAAGAGAAAATTAATCTAATTTTGGAATTATTAGAAATTGTTTTAAGAAACAACTATTTCTCCTTTAATGGCAGGTACTTTTTGCAGACCATAGAAGTGGCAATGGGTTCAGCTTGTGGTAGGGCATTCGCGAATGTGGTAATGGCATATTGGGAAAGAAATTATGCATTTCAGTCTCAGTACTATTCTAAGGTCAAACAGTATTATAGATACCAAGATGATATCAGCTTGATATGGAATGGGTCACTGGTTGATTTGGAAGAGTTTTTGAGATACCTTAACACCGCCACTACATTCCTGCAGTTCACTTGGGTGATTAACCTGGATCATATGGATTACCTTGATGTCCACTTATACAAAGACACACATAATGAAAAGTATGCTACTAGGATCCACAGGAAAGAGACCTACTCAAACTCGTTCCTGCATTACACTAACTCCCACCCCAAGCATCAAAAGAGGTCGGTAGTTAAAGGGCAATTAGTTCGAGCAGCCTGTATGATCTGCAACAACTTAAAAACTATGTTCTTGAGGAGGGAGTACCCAGCAGACTTGCTTAATGAGCTTATGCAGGAAGTGATAGTTAAAAGAAGAGTAGGGCATTTTAAGCTCATAGTTGGGGAAAACACACTAGACAACAGCCCCTCTAAAGTTGAAGAGGGGAGACCTGAATTGGAAAAAAGTTCTTTTTTTAGATCTATGGTGCTTACATTCAACTCTGACTCATTCCACTTGATGTCCATTTTTTATAAGAACTGGGACATTTTAATGGATGACTTGTACATCAGGGCACAAATAGGAGAAAGACCTATTGTTACATACAGAAGGGGCTCAAACTTAAAAGACCTTCTTAGGAAAGGTTCTAACTACACTAGAAGAGGACATGTAGGGATGTACAAATGTGAGTCTTGTAACTGGTGCCACAGGGTGAAATCAGGCAGCAAATTTACAGTGAATGGTATAGAACATTCTGTAAAAGGTAAAATAACTGTCACTCCAAGGCAGTGGTCTACAGGGCTACATGTGACCAATGCCTAGCATTTTATGTAGGCAAAACAGAAAGGAAATTTAACACCAGAATGTATGAACACAACTATGCCATAAGAAAGAATAATATTATTAATGCTTTAGCGAGGCATATTCAGGACAATTCTGGCCACAATTTCACATTTAAGGCAATAGACCATGTAGACATCAGTGACAAAAAGCCTTGGGGTCTTCAGTTAGAGTTAATGGAGTTAAGGTGGCAAATCTTACTACAGGCATATAGATGGCCAGGGATAAATGACAGGACATCCATCTCTCCTGTACTGAAATTAAAAGCCCTAGAAAGGAACAAAATATCTCAAAACATTTGCTAAGCACAGGCACTTTTGTATGTATTTGGCTTTGGTAAACATTTTAGCATTGTGTGAACATTTAACATGAAATTTTAAAAATGACTTTGGTTTTAGTTTTATCCTATTTAGAATCATTCATGACACAATATGAGACCAATAATTTATTTTTTAATTACAACTTTTAGTTGTATTTAAGATGCAAGTTTCAACTGTAATACAGTCATCAAGTGGTTAATTAATGTTCTGTCTCAGTGTTGCTTAGCTAGCTGCCTCTCTTTACTTAAACAGTCAGAGTGTTTTTTATATGTATATAAATGGCTGTCTTACATTTTAATGGTGTCTGATGAAGTTAACACTTGATTAATGAAAGCGCTCACATTTTATTTGTTTTTTCTTGTGGATTTTTATCATTAAATACAGCTTTGCTTTATCATCACCTGAGTGATTTGTACCTGTGAAACTCTGCCTGCCAGGATTTTTATTTATTTAGTTTGTTTTGCTGCTTCTGTTTTTTTGAATCAATGAACATGAACTGAATTGTAGAGTGGTTTCACTGAAAGAATAATATTAATAAATGGATAAACATGATTTAAACTATTGGAGGAGGGAGTAGGGGATATGAAACACTGCCAAGATCTGTGAGGGTCAGATGCATTAGTATATAAATTGAAAAGAAGAGCAATTACGAAAACCACTAACTCTTGTTACAAGGTTCAATATGCCACATGATTGCAATGCACCAATTGGACCATGCACTGCAATCTCATTACTGAACTAGTAAGAATTGAGGATTAACTTACAATATAAAGCAGATGATAAGGAAGCTTTATGCATCTTCAGAAGAGGAGCTGTTTATAGTGATAACACTGAAAGATAATAATATAATATATGAGGAAAAGACTGCACATAATAAAGGAAGAGTGCTGAAGCATTTTGATCCCATGTATGGGTCAGGGCAGTAGTCAGGGGAAAAAAATTTAAGAACTGATAGATATTGGTGAAACAAAAGCCGGGTCTACTTCAGTTTGTTGACTGCTTAATTGAGCAAATTGCTATTAATTGAACCCTATTCAGCAAAAGCTCAATTAAGTGAATGACAATTTCAGCGAAAACTTTCCTGGGGAAAGGGTGTGGTTGGACATTATCGAGTATTTGCCATTTTCCCCATTGCAGTGTGATCCCAAAGTTGGTATATTTAGTTTGGGGGTGTGGGGGTGTAACCCCCCCAATTTTGCAGAGTTTTGTATTTTGTTGTCTTTGTTATGGTCGGGACCTAGCTCAGTGGTTATTTTGCCTGGGAAAGTTTTCGCTGAAATTGTCATTCGCTTCTTTGAGCTTTTGCTTAATTGGGTTCGATGAATAGAGATTCGTTCAAATAAGCAATTAACAAAATGATATAGACCCCAATAGTGCAAGCAAAGTAAAGCAAAAACTGGTTCAAGCCAGAGTGGCCAATGTAGGAAACATCCTAGTGCATTGGAATTCACAGAGGGTGAAAATCAATGTTCAGATATGCTTATTAGCAAAACAGGTACATATCCTGTTGCAGGTTATAGTATCTGCTCATGTTATAACCAATTTACGTCATGTGCAAACATTTTTTTAATTTATAGCTTGTTATTATATACTGAATATATATGAAAAGAAGGATGACAGATAAGGTGTGAGAGAACAGTAAAAGCAAAATTAGCAATAATCACTGCCAGTGGGAGGAACATTAAAATAGATTGGATAGGAGCAGGAAGACAGATTTAGAGAGTGGATTGGCTATGCGGAAGGAGGTTTTATATCTAAACTGAGGAGAGGGTGAGACCCTTAAAGATACTGACAGGGAACAAGAACAGCTTAACCCACATTATTAAGAGAATATTTTAGTGTGTACATCATACTAAAGCCAAGGTAGTAGCACTGCATGTTCTATATTACAAGATGGAAGCTTTACATAATCGAATAAGTAAAGCTCGAACTTGTAATATCAAAACCGTAAATTGTCGAACGGCTGATTTAACCCAGGGAAACACTTCCCTTGGCCGTTCTGTGGAGTATGCCCATTTCTCCAATTTGGAGCAATCTCAGAGTTTGCGTATATTTAGGTGGAGGGGTGTGGGGGGCCACAGTCTCCCAAATCGGCGGGTACACTTGATCACTTGATTTCAGATGTAAAGTTTTTTTTTTTTTTTTTGTATGGCCAAGGGAAATGTTTCCCTTGGTTGAATCCACCGTTTGACAATTTTAGCTGTCGATATTACAAGCTTGAGCTTTAGTTATTCGATTAACAAAAGCTTCGATGTTGTAATATAGACATGCACTGCATGAGACATACATGGATAAGAATGAACATACAAAGTTAATAAAATGGTGAGTGAAATAGAAAAAGAGGAGTAGTTTCACAATACATAGAAGCAAGGAGAAGAATGGTAGTAGGAAACAAATCCAACAACTACTGCTCAGAACAGTGGAGACAAATATAAACCTCAGTGAGATATATGCAGAAATAAAAGGGTTGTATCAGGTGTAACTGGTTGTGTTGTATGCATGGGTGCTGTCCTGCTACAGGTCAGTTTCATTTCTGCATGACAGCTATGAATTGTTTATGTCACTTTTCGCTAGATCACTGGCTAAATTTATGCCTAAACTATTTGATAAAGATCAAACATGTTTTTAAGAGAATATCAAACCTTTGATAATTTAAAGAGATTGGCTTTGGTGCTGGAAGATGTGAACAATTAATGATAAACAACTAACAATGATTAGTTTGGACAAGGGGAAAGTGTTATATAAGGTGGAGCTGATGTATCTGCGGAAAATACTGCTTAGGTTAGGGGTACCAGAAAGCCCTATCAGTTTAGCTTTTTACAATTTATATGGGCTCAGAAATAAAGATGAAGATACAGTTAAGGCTATTTTTGCCCTTTGTATTATTGAGGGGGCGAGTCGAAGTGGTCCCTTATCCCTGGAAATCTTAACTTTATCTTTAGAGTAGTTAGCAGCCAGGCTAAGAATGTCTGATGTTAGATATGCAAAAGCATCCATAATCAAATGAGTATAATTCCTCATCTATTCTACACCTCTGTAAGGTTAAATCGTATATTCCCAACAGCAACTGGATTGTATTGCACATGCAAAGTGGATCAGAAAGGCACAAGGGATTATGCTTTCTGGATTTTTGAGAAGTTAAAAGACCATAATTGTTAAATATTGATTTTTATAGAAGTACTAAATTACCAGGTGCAGGTATAGCAGACATCGCTGCTGCTGCTGGGATCATGGTGAAGAAATTACTCAGTGAGAAAAAGAGAGAAAGAAAGAAAGAAAGAAAAAGAAAGAAAGAAAGAAAGAAAGAAAGAAAGAAAGAAAGAAAGAAAGAAAGAAAGAAAGAAAGAAAGAGAAAGACAGAAATTGTGGTACTTACTAAAGATTTCAATCAAGAATGTTGTTCCACAAAATGGACAAAGCAGATCAGCCAGAGGTAGGGGGTATTCATGACATGATGAATAACATAATGTAAAGGGAGGGGAATGACTGACATAGGAGAGTGCTGCGAAAGCATATAAATAAATGACAAATTTGGGTAAGGTATGAAGAGTCTACTCATGGAGGCCAGTAAGGGAAAAGGTGAGAGAAGGCATGAGAAAGAGCCAGCAGAGAACAAGAATGCACTTATAAAATCCATTTATTGTATAATGCAGCAAATGCTGTTAAAAGAGAAGGGTCTGATCTGCTCTGTATGGTGTAAGCATTATTGTTAATAGTATGGATAATTCTAATTGGAAATGTTGAAATTGTAGCTGTATCATTTAATATAATGGTCCATAGTTTTGTAGATATACACTTGTTGAATGACCACCAGGGCCTTTATAAGGCTAGCCACACAATCCAACCCAAATGTGTCCCTATGTAACATGGGCACTTATTTTGGAGGGGTATGTTAAGAGGTTGCTAAACGTTTAGTGGGGAAGGGGGTATGTTAGTTAGAGAATATTTACTGTCAGCCTCTGTCTGTCAGAGATATGGGGACCAGACCAGGAGTGAATTTTCAATTTTCCATCCAGTGGTCAAGGTTATGTTTGAATAGGGTTATGGATGATGTCTCATTCACATGGATAGGATGACTATTCCAAAATATGGGGAGGCCTTGAGACACATATCTGTCTCACCAGTATGTTCTATCTAAGCTGCAAGTGAAGTTTAAATCCTGGGGTCTACTGCTTCTGGTGCTAGTCATTTTGAAGATGTGCAAAAGGTACTTCAGGGCTGGATCTGAGGATGCCTTGTATACCAGAAATAGATTGTCTCTCAGGAGTCTGACCACCCACAAGAGCAGAAAATAGTGGTTAAGACTACTGTACTATATCTCTGATGTATTATATAAAAATAGAAGGAAAATATGTCGGATTTAATATCAGAATACCCAACCACCTGTGAGCAAGTAACAACTAAGTGATTTAAGGTGGTAGAAGAGTATACTAACATTCTGCACATAATGTAGTCCTCAATACACTTACCTTAAAAGAAGTACAGACAGAAACCAGTAATGGATCAGAACTTAAGTAAGTAAAAGACTTGTTTCAGACAGTAGGATGATATGCAAAATTATTCTGTCCTTAAGAGATTTGCTAATTGCCATGATGTCTTTACTGCCTCCAATGGCGGCAAATTTATCCTAAGAAAATTTAGATTTAAACCAAAGTCATTGCAGTCAGACCTTTGCACAGTGCACATAAAACTTACCATAAAATAATGAAAATGAAAACCTTAGTGAGAGGGAATGTTTGGCTTCCAGGTAGAAACAGATATTATGAGACTGGTTCATAGCTTCCTTATATGGCACATGACTGCAGATCAAAACAGCAGTAATGTTATAGCTTGGTCAGAGATGCTAGCATAGCCATGGGCAACCGTATTGCAGAGATCTATGGGATCTATGGTCCTTTGCCTGCTGAAGACTAGCCATTAGTCATAAGTGATGATTATGGTACACATCCAGTTATAAAACTTGTTATTCCATTTTTGCAAGTGTTATTCCAGAATCGTGGACAAAGTCTTCACTGTTTAGCAATACCAGGACTATAAGAACTGATTGAAAAAAGTACAAGTTTGTGAAAAAGGCACAAGAGCTGCACAGAACAGGAACATACTATTTAAATAATATTGCCAGAATTTTCTGAGATACTATAGGGTATCTCCATACAATTCAAAAGAACATTCTCATATGCAATTGCAATACATGGCTGAATTCAAGAGTAAGTATCCCTGTTTTTCCAAGGCATAACTGGTGCTGATCTTTCAATAAAAAATAAAGGTTAACTCCATGGAATAGAAGGACAGAGACTCGACCCAGGCAAAAAAAGACTGAATTAACATTTGTAACAATTAAGAAGCTGACCATGGTGGGGGAGGACAGAAAGACTTCTGCTTGCATAGAGGAGGTTGGAAAGCACATATCCTGTGACATATATAACACAGTGATTTCCCAATGGGAGATTGGAGAAATCTATATGCAGTGCCTCCACTGAAGGCATGGGGCATCTACAATCTTCTGTCACTTGCATGAATAACAGCCCTGCACAGCGCTCATTGCATATTCCTTTCAGGTATGTCTACTAGGAGGACATGGGGAGTTACACTTAAAATGAAACAATCTACACCTCACTGTGTATGATGATACCACGTCTTGGCCCTGTTTCTCCAGTGTGAGGCAACAGGCTGAAGGGTTCTCATCCAGAATGGAATGAACAATTCAGTAGGGAGAACAGTTGAGACACTTGACAGAAAAGTGTGGGTTCAAGTGAAATGAAGTAAAAACTTCATTATCTTGTGATGAAAGCAAAAATGAAAAGTATGTTAACAGGATAAGACACTGCACTCAGAATAACACAAAAGTGTGAGTTTATGTTCTGGACAACTGATATTCACAAAAGAAACACTTATTTTCCCCCCAAGAACATTGCTATATAATTATCATTGAAGGTTTAAGATGTCAGTATTACTGTTAGTAAAAATGATATAAAGTAAACAAATACAAATCATATAAAGTAAACAAATACTGCCTGGGATTCAATAAAGTGAAATCTACGTGCAGGAACAGTGTAGCCATTCCTGCATGAGAAAATGGCCACTGAGCGATCCAGTAAACTACTGCTCTAATGTGCACGAGCCTGCCTTCACTATTCCTGCACAGACACCGCTGCATAATGCTAATTACCTCATTTGCAGGTGAAAACCATTCAAATGTGGTGAATTAGTGATTCAGCAAGCAGGCAGGCATCCGTGCAAGAATAGTGTTAGTTGCAGAAATGTATTCGGCTACTAGCCGAATACATTTCTGCAAAATCTTTAGGCATGCCAATGGCCAAATATATAGTCAATGACATGCAAAAGTGTTTCATTTTTTTGGGCCGATCTTGGTCGTTTAAGCATAAGGCAGCGGTGCACAAATGGGATCGTAACAAAAATAAAAAATATGTGAAAACACAATTTTGAGGGAAATCTGCATTTTGCCATTAGAGTCTATGGCATGCTCAATCAAAACAATACCAGGGAACAGTTGTTGTAAGGGGAAAGGCTCTGGTGTAGTGCAGTAACTAGGGAAGAAGGCAATGGGGTATGCAAGTGAGGGGAAATTTACTGAATCACAAAAATACTCTAAGTGCCAAACTGCACCTAACCATGTAGGTACTATAACATGATCGTGTAAGCAGGAAAAGCAGCAGACATGAAAAGGGGGTGTGTCATGCATGGTGTAAGCACATTGGAGCTCCATGGCCCCCAGATAAGTTTAGGGGTGTGTCTGAGGCTGTATTGACATTCCATGAAATGAAGAGCATGTTCACATCCAGGGAGGGCCATTTCTCAGTGTTTACATTAGCTAAACAGGCTTGCGCGGCATGCACCGGGTCTAAAACAAAAAACAAAAAAAAACAGAAATAGCAGGACTGTTTACATTTGGACACCGGATTTGCTTAAAAGAGGGGAAAATGGGAATTGAAAAGAGGTAGAAAAAAGGGAAATAGCAGAATAAAAGCAATCAAGTACAAATTACATAGCTAGCATGTGGAATACATCATAGTCAGCCAATCATACAGGCAGCATCTGCAGCACACCAGTATAAACTATGGAAACACCTTACAGTCTGTTTTTTCCCACAAACTCTGCACTATTGGTGTACACATGTGGGGAAGTTTTAACTGGAAAAATGTTAGGGGCTGCCATTGCTTTGATCCATCAGTATGTGCTAGAGGCTGAGGGCAGTGAGGAGGACAATGCTGACAACTGCCACAGACCATGGAGGAAAAGTGTGTTCAGACCCAGGGTAACTTACCAGGGGTGCATGATCTAGAGATACTGGAGCACTACAAGGTGAACAGAGACATACTGCAGCAAATCATCGAGCTGTGACAGCCTCAACTCAGACCCAGAGCCAGGAGAAGGGAACCCATCCCAGTGAATACCAAGGTATGTGTCGCCTTAAGAATACTTGGCACAGGTACTTTTCAAAGACCTACCACAGAAAGATTGGTTTCTGGCCCAGAAATTGTAGTTATTGGCCGTTTGGGCAGTTTTTCCATCGCTCTCAACCTCTTCATTTAAAAGCCTGCATTTACACTTGTCCCCTCCCCCCTTCCTGTAACTAGTCTAGTCCAAATACAGATTTGCTGTATCCAGGACTGTTTATAAGCTCCTGAGCCCCCCAATTCTTTCTGTGTTGAAGGGAAGCCTTCTAGCTTATCATTGGGAGTGGTAAGCACTAGGTAACCTATCTACCACATAAGGAGTGGTTCAGGCCCAGAAACTGTAGTTATTGGCTGTTTAGGCAGTTTTTCCATCTCTCTCAACTTTCTGATTTAATAGCCCACATTTGCACTTGTTTCCCCCTTTCCTGTAACTAGTCTAGTCCAGATACAGATTTGCTCTATCCAGGACTGTTTCTAAGCTCCTGAGGCCCCCAAGCCTTTCTGTGCTGGAGGGAAGCCTGCTAGCTTATACGTGGGAGTAGTAAGCACTAGGTTACCTATCAACCACACAAGGAGTGGTTTCTGGCCCAGAAATTGTAGTTATTGGCTGTTAGGGCAATTTTTCCATCTCTTTCAACTTTCTGACTTAAAAGTCCGCATTTGCACTTGTTACTTTCCTGTAACTAGTCTAGTTCAGATACAGATTCTTAGTTTTAGTATTTGAATTTGCTTATTCATGCTCAGCACTTGTTCAGAACTTGCTGTATGCACTAAATATGCTACAAATTACTACAGCTCTCAGCTTTCCTCATTACCTAGAGGAAAAAAGTTTTTGTACTTACTTTCCTCACTTGTTTAGAGAAAAACAGCTATTGTATTCACTTTCCTCACTTGTCTAGAGGAAAATAGTTTTTTTATTCAGGCATGTCCTAAGGTCAGCTCCCAGTGTTCTCTCCTGCCTATCTGATGAATCTGGGCATCTTGGGGAAATGTAGCAATTGCCTCATGTACACAGACAACCCTCTCCTCCTATCACACAACACTACAACCTGTGAGAGATGCACTTATCTAGCCAAACTGGAGGTAAAGCTCTCTACAACCAAGACTGAACTTGACAATCAAGAGGAGAAGGTAAACACTTGCACCACACCACACTCAGCACATAGTCCCACTAAACCTACACCACCAAAATCCACACATAGAAACACAAAAAAAATTGCAGAGGCTCTCAGTAATAATCTGCTCAAGCAACAGAGACCTCCAAAGCAGAAACACAAGAAACCTCCACCCCCCCAAAACAACCCAAATAACACATACTCCACTGACTCAGTGTGCCACTTAACCACAGCCCATAAAGCAAAACAACTTACCCAACACACTATTCATAGGTGACTCTATAGTCAGGCACACTTATGTCTCACTCACCAGGCTAAACAAGGAGAAGGTTACTGTCAGCTGCCTGTCGGGTGCCAGGATCCGCCACATAACCCACGTACTCAGGTCACTCCACAACAAGTACAAATATGACTCTGTCATTGTCCACCTTGGTGTGAATGACCTGAGATGTACCTCCCTGAACTACATGAAAAGAAACATGGAAGAGCTCTCCAATCTTGTAGCCCAGGCAGGTATGACCCTAGCCATGAGTAGCATCCAGCCATTGCCCAGGATGATACTGCAGTACAAGGACAAAGTGATTGACTTCAACAATTGGCTAAGCTTCTGGTGTCATTCTATGGGGATCCTGTATCTGTCTGCCTGGAATGACATGGTCAACAGACCACAATGCTTTGCCAGAGATGGCTTGCACCTGTCACCCCTGGGATTCCGGATACTGGCTAAGGCTCTTGCTACCCCTATAGTGCTTTTTTAGGCAAGGTTCAAATGACAAATTCACCACCGTAACAGAAACAGGCAAGCAAAAACTGAGGGTAATGCTACTCAATGCTAGAAGTCTAAATCTCAAAATGCACTCACTCAAGGCACTCCTTAAAATGGAGAACATCAACATCTGTGCAGTGACTGAGACCTGGTTCAAGGCTCCAGAGAACACCCCTGCATTACCAAGCTATAACTCATACCACACTTTTTGGCCACCTAACCTGGACCTGAACACCAAAGGTGGAGGTGTTTCCATATTCATTAAGGATATCCACACCTCCAGGCTAGTTGCTCAGCATAATGCATCCGAGGTTATCCAAGTGCAACTAACTCTGGGCAAAACTGTTATCCAAATTGTAGCTTGCTACAAATCCCCCACCATGCCCCAGGATTCCCATTCCTCTTTTCTTGATATACTGGAAAATATTAGGGTTCAATCAAACACCCTAATAATGGGCGATTTCAACTACCCAACCATTAACTGGGAAAACTACTCATGTACCAACTCCTTCGCTCAATGCTTTCTGAAATTCATAAATTCCAATGCCCTGGATCAACGTATCCACACCCACACCAGGGGCAAAAATATCTTAGACCTAATCATTACCAACATGAGTGACTGGTGTTCCACACCTGAAGTCAACTGCTCGTTGGTCAGATCTGATCATAAGCTAATCACCCTAGATATCCACATCCCGCCCCCACCCCTCATTAAGGAAACCACGGTAAAGAATTTCTCCAAAGCCAGCTTCATGCTTCTTAAGACAGAAGTGGTGAATTCATGACACCCATGCAGATGGACAATACAGTTATGACTGCTGAATCCTACACAGATGCACTCTATAAGCACTTACACGAGTGCATGGATCATGCTATCCCAAACAGAATCAAGATGTTATCCTCCAATAAAAGAAGCCAATCTGGTGGTCCCCTGCCATAAACAAACTCAGGAAGAAACTGTTGCAAAAGAGAGTAAAATCCCATGAGTGGAGGGGTTCCCTGGTCAGCCTCAGTAAGAAGCTGAGATCCCTTATAAGATCCTCCAAAGCTAGCTACAAAAATAAAATTGCCACTGATTCTAGGGACAACCACAAAGAATTCTATATCTATGTCAAAAATCTCAATGGCAACACCCAGATCTGGTTTGAGTTAGAGCACAAAGGCACAAAAATTACAGAACCAACTGATATTGCCAACATCCTGGTAGATAGGTTCAGTGCTAACTTTACCCCCCTCTCACCCCCTAAAGGGCCCATATCTATACAGGAAGAATGCAGAGTCATTGTAATCACAACTATGCAGGTAAATGCTGCACTCTCTAAAGCCACAAACACAGCATCCATGGGATCAGACAACATCCCAGGTTGCATTTTACATGAACTTCAGAATGAACTAGCTCCCCACCTAAGCATCATGTTTAATCATAGTCTCATGTCAGGCTTTGTGCCCAATGAATGGTGCACAGCAACAATTATTCCACTCCACAAAGGGGGAGCCACCACTGATCCTGGGAACTATTGCCCTATTAGCCTGCCGAGCCTGGTCTCTAAGGCCATGGAACGTATCGTCATGGAACTCATGAATAAAGACATTGGTAACCTCCAAACTCTGGACCCCACCCAGTTCGGGTTTGTGAAAGGCAGATCATGCCTTCCGAACCCAATCGACTTCTTTGAGGCAGTTACCAAAGCCGTAGATGATGGTAAGGTGGTTCACACTAACTATCTTGACCTTGCCAAGGCTTTCAACACCATCCCTCATTCTGGAATTATAGCTAAACTCACTAAACTAGGTATAAATCCCTACATCACAAGATGGGTTGCCAATTGGCTTACTGACAAAACCCACACTGTAAAAGTTGTAGACTTCAAATCTGTCTTCAAACCAGGGACAAGTGGAGTACCATAGGCTTCAGCCCTGGGACCTCTCCTGTTTGGTATACTTCTCTGAAGTACAGGCTAACACAGAAGGCCTTTGGCTACCGAAGTTCACAGATGACTGCAAACTAGGAGCCATAGTTGAGTCTCCAAATGATGTGGACATCCTACAGTAGGGCCTCACTGAGACAGATGCCTGGTGTCAAAGCCATGGCCTCAAGCTCAATGCCAAAAAGTGCATTGTCATCCCCATTGGTAAAAACTTTGTACCCATGAACTACCACATAAATGGCAGTCTACTTAATGCCGAATGTGTGATAAGTGACCTTGGGACCCAGGTGGACAGCACTTTCTCCTTTGATAATCACATCGCCACAGTAGTCAGGAAATCCTTTTACATGGCACACCTCACCACAAAAGGGTTCTCATCCAGGAAAAAAGAGGTCATTGTTCCCCTCTACTCGACACTCATTAGACCCATTATAGAGTACAACACCCCTTTTAGAATGTACCTCATAAGATATCTGCAGTGGCTGGAAATGCCACAGAAGTACCTCACAAACAGGATTACTGGCCTCAAACAGATGCCCTACACTGACCATCTCAAAAAACTCCAGCTTTACTCCGTAGCATATCTCCTACTCCGAGGTGCTCTCTGCCTAAGATATAAAGCTATGTCAAACCCAGAGCTGTTGGACATGCTACACCTAAAGAAATCCCACTCCCTCCAAGCTACCAGCTCTAGGGACCTAAACTTTGTCACCACAATAAACAGGACATGCTGGAGGGATAGATTCCTGTCCCAGAGACTTCCCATACTCTGGAACAAGCTACCCATCTATGTCAAGCAAAGTTCCTCATTAGCACTCTTCAAGAAAAATCTTGATGAGTGGATGGGAAATAGGAAATACACCTCAGGGATAACTTCTGTGGCTCTGCTCGACAGGGGCACAGGAAAATAACTTTCTTGAGTGGTGTAAGCCAGGGAACCTTGTTGGCAAGTCTTTTTAAGCCCTTGGGCCAATAGCCTAGTACCTACCTATGAACCTATGGACATCATGGGGGTCTCACAGGCATCTGCATCCAGGGTACTTCACAAGTTCCTGGATGCCATCCTACCACATGCTAGTTGAGCACATTTACTTGAGGAGAGGACCAGCAATATGCGTCTCTTCCACCATGTAACAGAATACCCGGAGGCACTGGGTGCAGTAGACTGCACGCACATCCACATCAAAGCACCACCTGGTAAACAGGGTAGGGTCTACATAAACCACAAGGGCTTCCCCTCCATCAACTGCCAGATTGTGTGCAATGCCCAGGGCATTATCATGAATGTGTGTGCTGGCAGCCTTGGAAGCTATAACGACTCCAACATCTGGCATTCATCACAGCTGTACCAGGCATTTGCCAATGGGGGCATCCCGTATGGCTATCTGGTGGGGATGCTGGCTATTCACTGGAGCTGTGGAGGATGACACCCACCAGAAATGCACACACACCCACACAAGAACGCCATAATGAGGGACACGCACAAACCCGGATCATTATAGAGTGTGTGTTTGGGATGCTCAAGTCACGGTTCCACTGCCTTTACATATCTGGTGGAGTCTTGAAGTACTCTCCAGCCACATGTGCACACATGTTCATAGTATCTGCCATGCTGCACAATATGATCCTGCAGAAACAGCTGCAGCAGGAACAGCATGGGGAAGGGCCACACAGCCCACCACTATTGCCAAGGTTTCCACAGGCACAGAGGGACTCAGAGGAGGAGGCCCCAGAGCCTGCTTCTGCAGGCAGACAGAGGCATGCCCAGTATGCTCAGGCCTTGGCAAAGAGGCAATACATAGCACACACACTGACACTGTAGGGACCCCAGGGAATGACACCTCTCTCTGACTCACACATACAGTAAAATGGATGACACACACATCACATTACCTGTAACTTACCATGTATAGGCAGTGTACTGTGTGCATCCAACATAGACAGCTCTCAAGCACCATCCTCATGACTTCCACAGGCAAAATGTAAGTCAATCTTCTTAACAATAAATTAATGGATTAGTATGTTTAGATAGCATATCTATGGCAATGCTGCATGCATGCATACAAGGGAATGGGGTGGCCTACTGGGATAGCAGCAGACAACTGATAGCTATGTGGGACACCAGAAAATGTCTGTCCAATACTGGCCTCCCCACACTATGCAGTAGTAACCAAGGTGGCAAATCCCACTGCAGTATTATGTGTGGGGACAACTAACTGGGGAGTCATAGGTCACAGGCATAGATGTCAGTGTGGGGGTCACATACCCACCCCTCAAGCCCACACAGGAAGTCAGCTGTAGAAAACCAGAGAGAAATGCCTGGCAAAGGCCCACAAATGGTGGGAATGTTAAATTAACCCCCTACAGATTCACACAGTGATACCACAGCAGGTCTCACAGCTGCAGTAAGGCTATGAAGTGTAAGAAGTCTGAAACTCAAATGTATGGCATTACAATCTGACCTGTAGTCTTTACTGATTTGCCTCTAGTCCCCAAGACAGGGCACAATAGTATGGTATATGGAACCAACATGTAAAGCAAGTATCAGTACAGTCTGTGCAAATGTATACAGTTGACAGGTGTGCCCCCCATATACCCACAGAAATGCAGTAACATATATGTTTGCAGGGAAATAGCAACATAGCACTCACTGGTGAGATCAGATCACAAACTAATCTTGCTGGAGGTCCTCATCCCACCCCCACCTGAAATAAAAAAGACCACAGTAAAGAACTTCTCGAAAGCCGACTTCACACTTCTAAAGACTAGTGTGGTCTCCTTTAAGGCCCCCGACCCGGTGGAAAACAGTACTCAAGCCGCTGAATCACTTACAAATGCCTTCTACCAGCACCTGCAGGACTGCATGGATAAGGCAATCCCAAGCAAAACAAAGACTCTTTGTACCAAAGGCAAGCGTCCAGTCTGGTGGACCCCAGCCATAAACAAACTCTACAACAAAAGGAGGAAGCTACTACAAGATAGAGCAAAATCCTTAAAAGGTAAGACACCCTTGATCACTATAAGTAAAAAACTAAGAGCTCTCATAAAATCATCCAAAGCAAATTTTGAGAGAAAAATAGCTAAAGACTCAAAGACAATCATAAGGCCTTCTTTAGCTATGTTAGAAACCTGGGAGGAAACTCCCAGATATGCTCAGAACTAGTTCAAAATGATGTGAAGATTACTGATCCTACAGACATTGCCAACATACTGGCTGACAGGTTCAGTGCAAACTTCTCCCCTCCCCCAAGGAGAGATATCTATACCAAGTGATTGCAGCCCCCAAACATCTCCAACGCCCAAGTGAGAACTGCTCTCCAAAGCAAAAACACAGCATCCATGGGACCTGATGGTGTCCCCGGCTGTGTGCTCCACGAACTCAACGAGGAATTAAACCCACAGCTAGGACAGCTGTTTAATCATAGTCTTACCTCTGGATACATACCCAGTGTGGCGCACTGCAACTGTGGTCCCACTTCACAAAGGCGGTGCCTCCACCGAGCCTGGAAATTACCGGCCCATTAGCTTGACAAGCCTTATCTGCAAAGCCATGGAGAGGATCATAATGGACCTCATAAATAATAACATAGGGAATTTGCAGACTTTGGATCCATCCCAGTTTGGCTTTGTCAAAGGCAGATCATGCCTTCTAAACTTGGTTGACTTTTCAAACAGTCACCAAAGCCATTGATGAGGAAAGGCAGTCCATACAGCCTACCTCGATCTGGCGAAGGCCTTGATACAATACCCCACTCGGGTATCATTGAAAAACTCATCAGCTTAAATGTTAACCCATACATCACAAGATGGGTTGCAAACTGGCTGAGTGACAGAACCCACAGGGTCAGAGTTGCTGGTGCCATGTCAGACTCAAAGCCTGTCACAAGTGGTGTACCACAGGGCTCAGTCCTGGGCCCACTCTTGTTTGGCATCTACTTTTCAGTACAAGCAAACACAGGAGGGTTATAGCTGACAAAGTTTGCAGATGACTGCAAACTGGGCGCCATAGTAGAAAACACATCTGGCACAGATATCCTTCAGAAGGGTCTCACAGAAATGGATAACTGGTGCCAGAGCCATGGCCTAAAGTTAAATGCCAAAAAATGCATAGTCATACCCTTCGAAAAACAAGGTTACCCCTAGCTACCAAATAGGTGGCAATCCACTGAGCACAGAAGAAGTTATCAGGGACCTGGGGACCCAGGTTGATAGTAGTCTGTCATTCGACACCCATGTAGCTAAAGTAGTTAGGAAGACCTTCTACATTGCCCACCTTATCATGAAGGGATTCTCATCTAGATCAAGGGAGGTCATAGTCTCCCTATACTCATCACTCATCAGACCAATGATTGAGTACAATGCCCCATTCGGAATGTATCTGACCCGACACTTGCAGCAGCTGGAGAGGCCACAAAAGTTCCTCACCTAAAGGATAAAGGGTCTCAAACATCTGTCCTATGCTGCCCGACTGAAAGAACTCCAGCTCTATTCAGTAAACACCGCTTGCTCAGAGGTGACCTTTGCCTAACATACAAGGCCATGTCAAACCCAGATTTGATGAATATGCTTCACCTCAAAAATCTAGATCCGCCAGAGCCACAAGGGGACACTTAAACCTCGACACGGCTATTAATAGGACGTGCTGAAGGGATAGATTCATCACCCAAAGACTCCCTATGCTGTGGAATAAAATCCCGGTATATGTGAGGCAGAGCACCTCGCTGGCCTTGTTCAAGAGAAATCTTGACCAATGGATGCGAGATCGCAGATATACCCCAGGGATTACCTCAGTGTCACTGTTCGACAGAGGCACAGCAAAATAATGGGTATAGTTCCCCATACTAAAGGGGTGGCGTAAGCCACAAAACTATGGGCTAGGCTTGTAAATGCCCTCGGGCAGATAGCCTAGTATGAACCTATGAACCTATGAACCTATGGCAGGGCTGTCCCAATACACATGAAAACATGTTGCATGTCCATAATATGCAGGGGTCAATGATCTATGTGTATGTGTGGCTAATACTGTCAGGATCTGGCCAGCACGTTCTCCTGGCAATCAACTTGCAGTGCCCTGTGTACAATGCCGTCTTTGACAGGGCCATGTACAGATAACTGCAGTGCCAACTATTATGCATTTCAGCGACACCTACTGCTCTGGCACTGACATACCTGGAAGTCACAGTGCTATGTAGAATATACTACACATATAATGGACTTTTTGAAGGCTGTGTAGCTGAGGTGCTATGGCTTTTCTGAATATAGTGCTTTTTGGCACTGTTGCTAGTGGTTATTTTCAATCATTCTTTTTTTTAATGTTTGCTTTTACATATAATGGACATGCCTGCTCAGTAGAATGCACTCTGTATCCACAACCATAACTCCCAACCTCTGACAGCAAGACGTCTGGACAAAGGCAGAAATAATAGTGGAACAAAGGCACAATGATAGGCACGTGTTGTAAATATCACCCTTACATACTGAAAAAGTTGGTAGGGTAAAAGTTTTTCAGTAGCAGGAACTGTCTGAAGGTTATGTAGTCTGAAACAGTAATGTCTGTCATTATTTTGTAACATCACTCTTCAATTATATGTAAGTAACGTGCCATAAAAACACAGGTTTACATAGACTGGATGAAACCTCTAACCAAACACCTGGACAATCTGCCAAAAAAATGTACAAGTGAGAGGTATGGCCACACAAGGATATGATATCTCAGGTTAGAAAGATACCACACAAGCAGGAAATCCCCAGCCAGTATATCACCAAGTTGCTGGACTGTTTATACAGCACATCGTCACTCAACTGACTGTAGCCACACCTCACAACTGGCCTTGTTGGACAAGTATTTATGTAGCTGCCATGATAATATTGGTCTATGCATCATACAACTAGTATTCCTCCGGTAAAGCACAGTGATGATCTGAGGATGTCTGCCATTAGGCAATGACACAATACATTGCAGTGTCAGACTACAGATATCTCAGAAAATGTCTGCTAAACAAACCCAGTACCCCAAGAAAAGTCCTGTGTAGTCCTGAGAGGTATGGCTGTAGCACACAAAACCCCAGACTGGATTACACTTATCTCTGGAATGGAGTTCTACTCTAACTATAGAAGGTCACACTGGGCATGCTCCTACACTTAGAGAATCACAGGACATGTTGGAACCCACATTGGACTATATGATTGTATTGTGTATACATGTCTGTGCATACAGACAGCTATGTACAGCTTAACTGCCCCCCCCACACACACACACACATCAGACAGGATTACTCTCGGCTAGCTGTAGGTGACCCATATGTGATACATCTGCATCTGTTTCGTGTGATACACAGACATATATATATATATATATATATATGGGCAACAGATAACAACATATGTCAAATATACACACACATAAATGTGGGAAAGTGAGAAACAGACAGTGATAGAGAGAGAGACATACACACACACACACACACACACACACACACACACACACACAAAGGGGGACTCAGACAGAGTGAGTCACACACATGGATACCCTGAATGGCATACAGTGATGTCCTGCTGTGGACAGTGGCATACCAGCGGTAAATGTGTGTGTGTGTGTGTGTGTGTGTGTGTGTGTGTGTGTGTGTGTGTGTGTGTGTGTGTGTGTGTGTGTGTGTGTGTGTGTGTGTGTGTATGTAAGTGAGAGAGTGCATGTTTGTTTGTAGGTGAAACTGTTTTAGGCCATTCCCACACACACTTCCCAGTGCCCCACTTTATTAGTCCTGCTGATGTCATTCCCCTTATCAGCACCTTTGGCCAGTTGTCAGCCCAGTAAGCTCTGTAGCACATGTGATGACTGCATAATGCTATAGTAAAAATCACTAGATAGGCAGGGGTTTTACTCTCAGATCTGGCAAATGTGTGTGGGTGTGTAAGTGTGTATGTTAGTAGGAAGAAGTATTTTGATAAGTTTCCCACCCAGTGCCCTACATTATCAGTCCTGCTGATGTAATTTCCCCCTATCAGCACCTTTGGCCAGTTGTCAGCCCAGTAAGCTTTATAGCATGTGTGATAACTGGGTAACACTATAGCACAAATCACTAGATAGGTGTGTGTGTGTGTGTGTGTGTGTGTGTGTGTGTGTGTGTGTGTGTGTGTGTGTGTGTGTGTGTGTGTTTGAGTGTGTTATACCATTTTGAGTTGTGTACTGCCCTGTACACTTCCCATTACCCTACTTTACAAGGCCTGCTGATATCATTCACCTTAGAACTACCTTGGGACAAGGTGAAATCATATAAGCTCTGTGATGCGTCTGATAGCTACTTAATAATATAGTAGAAATAACTAGATAGGTATGGGTTTTAATCTCAATATTGGTAACTGTGTGTGTGTGTGTGTGTGTGTGTGTGTGTGTGTGTGTGTGTGTGTGTGTGTGTGTGTGTGTGTGTGTGTGTGTGTGTGTGTGTGTGTGTGTGTGTGTGTGTGTGTGTGTGTGTGTGTGTGTGTGTGTGTGTGTGTGTGTGTGTGTGTGTGTGTGTGCGTTTGGGTGAGAATCATATCCTGTGTTGGTTATACCATTTTGATGTGTGTACCATCCATGCCTGTTTACCACCTCCCAATGGCATTACTTTATATAGCATGTTAATGGCATCTGCCTCACATGCAGCATGTTAAACCATTGTACAGGCCATACCAGTCATCTGTACAGATGTCTATGGAATATCCAGATGTGTGCAACCTATATGTGGTCTGTGTTCCCTAACAATGGCCATGTATGTGATATTGTTGCCAAATAGGTCACAGTTAGTGTAGTAACACACATTCCAGCATCAGATATCATACCTGACTGAAACATCATGCTGATACAATGGCTGTTACCCTATCACTTGTCCAGGCTTTTAGGAGCAATATATGACTCCAGTTGCTATTTCTGGTGGGTTATCTCACCATCCATGAAGACATTCACAACACTACATGTAAGAGGTAGTGGGTTATGTCCCACAAATATAACATATGTGGGACATGTCATGTGTATGTAGCACAATAGTACATTAAAAGTGGATATGTAGGTTTACTAATCTGTCTATTGTCAACTGTGTTTGTGTTACTATATGCACACCCCCTATATTAGTCTTTGCTGTGTGTATGTGAAGGATATACCATGAGTGCCCTCACCAACTGCATCAGGGTTGAGTGTATGGGAAAGAAATGGCAGGGGCAACAGGTGCTGACAGGTGAATTTGTTACAGTCAATATAATGGCTAAGCTTGTGAGGGACCTACTGACAGTACTCCAGTAACCTGTTCTGTATGTTCTGACTAGATCCAGGCCTGCTGAATCTAGCTTTGTTTGTATGCTTGTTGTTTGTTTGCTTGTTATTTCCCTGAAATGCTAATTTCACCTAAAACGCAGCTTTTCAGCACTTCTGTGGATCCCTAGTGATATCTCCATTGGTTATTGTACTTCTTTCCTTGTTACACTTGAAAGAAAGTTACTGTTTGTCGTTTTTGCATTTAAGTTACCTGTAACACATTGCATTTAAGCTACCTGGCACTTGCTCACTAAGTCAGCACTAAAATATTAAAAGCACTACACCCTCACAAACTCCCCTTGAGTACCTTGTTCCCCATTGGCCCTTTTTTTAATTATTAAGGAATTCCCAATACTATTCTAGCATGTCCAAAGGTCAGTTGTCAATCTCCTCTCTGGTCCAGCTGTTGAATCTGGGAATCTTGAGGCAATGTTACAACTGCCTCATGTACACAGACAACCCTCTCCTCCTAACAAATTCCAACACATGTGAGAGATGCAACCATATAGCCAAACTGGAGGCTAACTCTCTCAACTCAGTACTGGCGTAACCAGTCAGGAGGAGAAGGAAACCACACTAAATAAAAATCTGCCTAAGCAGCAGAGACCTCCAAAGCAGACACCCAAGCAACCGCTACCCCAAAACAAAACACATGCAACACATAGCTCACAAAGCCAGTGTGCCGAACAGTCACAGCCCTTAAGGCTAAACAACACACCTGATAAACTTGCAATAGGTGACTCTGTCGTCAGGCACACTGACGTCCCGCTCACCAGGCTGAACAAGGAGAAGGTCACGGTGAGTTGCCTGTCGGGCGCTAGGATCCGCCACATAACACAAGCACTCAGGTCACTCCAAGGCAAGTACAAATATGACTCAGTCATTGTCCATGCTGGTGTGAATGACCTGAGACATACCTCCCTGGACTACATGAAAAGAGACATAGAGGAGCTCTCTAAGCATGTAGCCCAGGCCGGTATGACCCTGATCTTGAGTAGCATCTTACCCTCACCAAGAATGATGCCACAATATGAAGACAAGATGATCAATTTCAACAATTGGCTTAAGTATTGGTGTCATTCAAAGGGGATCCAATGCCTGTCAGCCTGGGATGACATGCTCAACAAGCCACTATGCTTCACTAGGGACAGCTTGCACCTGTCACCTCTGGGCTTTTAGATATTGGCAAAGGCTCTTGTTACCCCCATAGTGGCTTTTTTAGGCAAGGCTCAAAAGACAAACCCACCTCCATAGGTATCACAAGGGATAAGAAACTAAGAGTAATGCTACTGAATGCCAGATGTCTAAACCTCAAGATACACGCACTCAAAATTCTCCTTAGCATGGAGAACATCGATATCTGTGCAGTAACAGAAACCTGGTTAAAGGCTCCCAAGAGCACCCCAGCACTACCAGGTTATACCTCATACCATGCTTTTCAGCCCCAAAACTTGGACCGAACCACAAAAGGAGGGGGAGTATCAATATTCGTCAAAGATACCCACACCTCCAGGTTGGTGGCACAGCACGAAGCATCAGAGACTATCCATGTGCAACTAACAGTGGGTAAAACTGCCTTCCAGTTTATAGCCTGCTACAGACCCCCCTCCCAAACCCAGGAACCCCACTCAGCCTTCCTGAGAACACTGGAAAATATGAAGGTCTCTCCAAACACCATTATATTGGGCGACTTCAACTACCCAAACATAGACTGGGAGCATTACTCTAGCTCCAACACCCTAGCCCAAAGGTTCCTAGAATTTATAAACTCAAATGCTATGGAACAACTTGTTACAACTCCCACAAGAGGGGAAAACATAATGGAACTGATCACCGCCAACATGGGGACTCTATGCTCCAGACCAGAAGTGTATCTCTCACTGGTAAGATCAGACCATAAACTAATCTCACTGGATATTCCCATCCCAACCCCACCCCCTACCCAGAAAACCACAGTGAAAAACTTCTCTAAAGCAAATTTCACACTCCTCAAAACTGATGTGGAATCCTTCAAAGCCCCTGGGCCTGTGGAAAATATGGCCCAGACCACAGAATCCTTTATAAACGCATTCTATGAACACCTTCAGGAATGCACGGATCATGCAATCCCAAATAAAACCAAGACCCAATCCTCCAAAGGCAGACGTCCTGTCTGGTGGACCCCAGCCATAAACAAACTATACAATAGAAGGAGGAAGCTACTACATGATAGAGCAAAATCCCAAAAAGGGAAGGCATCACTGATCAGTATTAGCAAAAAAATACAGGCACTCATAAAATTGTCTAAGGCCAGCTTCGAGAGAAAAATTGCACAGGACACTAAGGATAATCACAAGGCTTTCTTTAGTTATGTTAGGAACCTGGTAGGAATTCCCAGATATGCTCAGAATTAGTGCAAAATGACAAAAAATACACCAAACCCACAGACATTGCCAACATCCTAGCTGACAGGTTCAGTGCAAACTTCTCCCCCCACTCCCCACCAAAAGGACAAATATCTATCCCAGCAGAGTGCTGCCCCCCTGACATCTCAGATGCTCTGGTAAGAGCCGCCCTCTCCAAAGCAAAAAATACAGCATCAATGGGACCAGATGGTGTCCCGGGCTGCATCCTACATGAACTCCAAGAACAGCTAAACCCAAACATAAAACTACTGTTCAATCTCAGTCCTACTACAGGATATGTACCCAAAGAGTGGCGTACAGCAACAGTGGTCCCTCTCCACAAAGCTGGTGCCTCAAGGGATCCTGGAAACTATCGCCCCATAAGCCTGACTAGCTTGGTCTGCAAAGCTATGGAAAGGATCATCATGGACCTCATAAATAAAGATATTGGAGACCTACAGACACTGGATCCTACCCAGTTCGGCTTTGTTAAGGGCATATCCTGCCTCTTAAACATGGCCAATTTCTTTGAAACAGTCACCAAGGCCATTGACGAGGGGAAGGTGGTCCACACAGCCTACCTGGACCTCGCAAAAGCCTTCGATACAATACCCCACTTGGGCATTATAGATAAGCTCACAAGCTTAAATATAAACCCCTATGTTACTACATGGGTTGCAAACTGGCTCAAGGACAGAACCCACATGGTTAGAATTGCTGGAGCCATGTCAGACTCCAAACCAGTTACAAGAGGCATCCCACAAGGCTCAGTCCTGGGACCTCTCTTGTTCGGTATATATTTCTCGGAAGTACAGGCCAACACGGAAGGACTGTGGCTGACCAAGTTCGCAGATGACTGCAAACTGGGTGCCATAATCGACTCTCCAGCTGACACAAGCATCCTCCAAAAGGGCCTCATAGAAACAGACAACTGGTGCCAGAGCCATGGCCTCAAACTAAACGCCAAAAAGTATATAGTCATCCCCTTTGGCAAAAACAAAGTGCCCACAAATTACCACATAGGTGGTAATCCATTAAGTACAGAAGAAGTAATTAGGGACCTGGGGACCCAAGTTGATAGCAATCTCTCATTTGACAACCATGTGGCCAAAGTGGTTAGAAGAACATTTTATATAGCCCACCTAATCATGAAGGGATTCACATCTAGATCAGGGGAGGTCATCGTGCCTCTTTACTCATCCCTCATCAGGCCCATACTTGAGTACAATACCCCTTTTGGGATGTACCTTACCAGACACCTGCAGCAACTGGAAAGACCCCAAAATTACCTCACCAAGAGGATCAAAGGGCTCAAACAGATGCCATATGCTGCCTGGTTAAAGAGACTCCAGCTCTACTCAGTGGCATACTGCCTGCTCAGAGGCGATCTGTGCCTGACGTATAAAGCCATGTCCAACCCTGAATTAATGGACATGCTGCACCTCAGAAAATCAGAATCCCATCGAGCTACACGCTCGAGAGACTTGAACCTCAGCACTGAAATAAATAGGACATGCTGGAGGGACAGATTCATAACCCAGAGGCTCTCTTCACTCTGGAATAAAATCCCAGTCCAGGTTAGGCAGAGTCATTCATTGACTCTCTTCAAGAGGAATCTTCATGAGTGGATGGGAGATCGTAGGTTTACCCCAGGTATCACTTCTGTGTCACTGTTAGACAGAGGCACAGTATACTAACCTCAAAAAAGGGCATAGCAAAATTAATTTAAAATGGGTGGTGAAAGCCAAACACACTCTGGCTAGGCTTATAAATACCCTAGGGCAGATAGCCTAGTATGAACCTATGAACCTATGTATGAGCCTGCAGTACTAGACAACACTGAGGTGACATGTCTGAAGGCTACCTGCCTGTGACAAGGAGTATGTATGCAAGGTCAAACTGTCTGACAACAGTGTCCTTCACACACTGTTGCATACATATTCACCTGGTAAACGTACATATAAAGCTGTACCCTGGCTGAAAAATGGCTGGTGTATTTCTACTCTGCCATTCTCCATGTTGGTAATGTCTGCAGGGCCACAGCCTGCAGACACACAGACACCTGGAACACAAACAGAATACAGCATGTCAGACTACATTCAGTCAGTGGTACTAACAGCAATAATGCATCATGGCTAATAAGGTGCATACACCTTTATGTGTACCCATAACAAATGCAAGCAGACAACACCTTACACAGTATTACATAGTTATGCTGTACTATATTCACCCTGTGTATCAGACCCATATTAGCATGTCCCTGCATCAATAGTATGGATGACAGGGATGTGGCACAGGTATCATCATATGCACAGTGTGTGGCATAGGTTTGCCAGAGGCTTAGGCTGACCCATACAGTTAACATCATGTGTGTGTGTTTGGAGGGATATCCTATAGATGGGCTGTGTAGAGGTGCTGTGTGTGTCTGGATGTGACCTGCCTGTGATACAGATGTGTGTGTGTGTGTGTGTGTGTGTGTGTGTGTGTGTGTGTGTGTGTGTGTGTGTGTGTGTGTGTGTGTGTGTGTGTGTGTGTGTATTCATGCAACCAATCATGCCATGTGGCTGCCCTCACAGGGGTATGTTGGACAGCTGTGGACTGTACATGGCAGGGTGTCCAGTTCACAGTCTCAGGCCATGGACATGGGAACTGTTCCTGCCAGGGGTCTCACTGGCACCACCAGGCCCAAGTCTAGATGCAGTACTGCTTCCTGATGGTGATTGCTGTCTGCTGGATCCATGTCCCTGACAGGACCATCCAGGATGACATGCCCATGGCCTGCTCAGTTGTGATGTGGACAGCAACCCCCCTTTGGTAGTGCTGGTGTCACTGCCACTATGGGAGTGTCAAGGTGTATGGCCCCATAGACTCTCAGCTGATGTTGGTGCTGATCTACGTCCACATGGCTGACACCTATCTCCCACCACATGCTCTAGCACAGACATGCCGCAGTCGAGGATTGCCAAGGTCTCACCCCACTGTCTATTCTTGACCACAGTATTTTGGCATGTGGCCTCAACAAGGTCATGTATGTTGCCATGTAAATCAGGAAGAGTTGCATCCAACACCTGAATATTTGTCTGGTGTTGCATTCACTACATACCTGTGCATCCATGACAGCCCAAAACATGCGTCTGGTGACACCTGCTGTGGCACTTGCAACAGTGGCTTCATGAGCAGCAGTCCTCCTGTGAGCACCCCTGCCCATCTTCATGTGTGGGACCTCGCCTGCACTCTGGATATGGCCATTGTCTACACTCACACCTGCCATAGTCACCACACTAGCCTGTTCCATGCAACCACCTGCCAATTGTCCATCGTCTGTGGCTGCTGGCGATGGGGCATGTGTGGGCATTGTGACTGTGTGTGGGGACATTGTGGATGACTGTGGGATGCCAACTGATTGCACAGATTCAGTCCCTGACAACCCCACCTGTGTCTGACTATGACCATTATCATTGTCAGAGTCATTAGAGGCACTGCCATCAGATTCTGAGTGGGAGGGACCATGACCACCATGTCCACCTGTAGGGGGAAGACAACATATGTAAATGAATACCTGCACTATAACATTTGCTGCTACACACACGAATGCACACGCACACACATGCACACGCACACACATACAGGTGAGGTTGCACAGACATTACACAGACCACACAATAGCCAACTGGTGACATTCACTACATACACCCTAGACATGCCCTCAACATCATGCATTGCTGCCCTTTCCACTTAATGTTACTACTTATATACACCTCTGTGATACATGATTAGTGTCAGTAAGTGATGGGCCTTCAAGTAGGACACACTGCACCCATGTACACATATATGCTGTTCACCTGTATAGCACAGTGGCAACTTATACAGAACATACCTCTCAACTGTGCAGAGTGTCGCTGAATATCTACATGTGTGTCTCATATTTCTGGTCTGTTCGTCATAAATCCTGTGTTTGTCTGACACATTACTGGGATGATATGTGGACTGGTGTCACTAATTAATTACATATTTTGAGTTTCACACTTCAAAACCTGCAGTACCTGCATGTTTATTTATTTATTTATTTTACATTTGTTAACCGGGAGCGTCAGACTGGATACATGTCCATTTTCAGCGGAGGCCCGGGGAGAAAAGCTCCAGGTACATAACAGACATATGAACATTGTTAATGCAAAAAAGGAAGATAGTTGAGTTCTAAATACAATATAAAGATACATCACATGTTACAACAGAACTGGTTACACTAACAGCCTTCTAATCTTACAGTCAATATTATAAGTGTAGATGCCCCTGTTAACATGCCAGGTTTGTCTGATATATAACATGAGATCACAGAAATCATGTGATAACATTTCCCACCTTTAATATGACCTATAACCTATGCAATCCAATTGAAGAACAAACACATCAATTAGGGGTAACATGTGGAAGTTGAAATATGTACAATAGGCTGGTTGTATGACTGCACTCCCTTAAACTAATACTTTGTTAAAGCACCTGGTGATTTCATAACAGCAGTCAGTCCTCTTGGGAAGGTGTGTATCAACTTAGCAATATTTGTACACTTTCCCTTGCAGAAGCCCTAAAACTCTGTCAGATTGCGAGGGCATCTCTTCTGCACAGCCCTCTTCAGGGTACCTCACAGATTTTCTATTGGATGTAGGTGTGGACTGTAGCTGGGACATTCTAAAACATTCATTGTATGGGTTGGGTCATTGTTGTGTGGAAAGGTGTATTTCCTCTCCATCCACAGCTTTCTAGCAGACACATGAAGATTTTGGGCCAAAAGGGACTGGTATTTAGAACTGTTCCTAATCCCCTCCACCTTGGCTAAAGGCCCACTTGCAGCTTATAAACAGCAACCCCAAATCAGGACACTGCCATCACCATTCTTCACCATGGGGATGGTGTTCTTTTGGTGATGCAAGTGTTGTTATTGTGCCAAACAAACCTTTTGGTATTGTGGCCAAAAAGTGCAGCATTGGTCTCATTACACCATAACATATTTCCCCACATGCTTTTGGGAAATCTGATGTATTTTTCTTGAGAAATTTGCTAGAGTTGGATATTGTTCTGTGTGAGAAAAGGCTTCCATCTTTCAACCCTACCCCATAAGCCAGACAAGTGGAGAATATGGGAGATTGTTGTCACATGTAGTACACAACTGGTACTTGCCAGAGATTCCTACAATTCCTGTTGTGTTGCTGTAGGTCTCCTGGCAGCCTCCCTGACCAGTTTGGGTCTTGTCTTTTTCACACATTTGGATGGATGTCCAGTTTTTTGCAATGTCACTGTTGCCCCATATTTTCACCACCATTTGATGACTGTCTTCACTGTTTTCCATGGTATATGCAATGCTGTGGAAATGCGTGTGTACCCTTCTCTGGGCTGATACCTTTCACAAATGAGATCCCTTTACTGCTTCCTAAGCTGTATGCAAACAATGGCTGTTGCTGTAGCAGGCAAGTGAGTAAATGTTAGGATAATCCTGGTAGGACAGCTGACTGTTATTTGGTGTTAATCAAAGAGTCTCTGTAATTGATGGCAGGTGTGCACCCAAGATGTAATGCTGTAATTATATTGAAAGCTACGTCAACACAGTATTAGCTTCTGCCTGTGCACATGTATGCATCTAGCTTATTGTACGTTTTTTATGTCTCATAATTTTTCCCCTAACAGATTTGTTTGTTTTACAATTGAATTGTACAGGTTATAGGTCACATGAAAGGTTTGAATGTTGGAAGTGTTTTATTGTGCTTTCATTTTTATATAGCACAAATGCCTGGCATTCTAACAGGTGTGTGTACACCATTTATATACACTGTATAACACAAATGTATAAAATATGTCCCTAGTTTTGTGCCTTTGTCCCCCCATTTTGTCAGTCTTTGACCAGATTTCTTGCAACGAAAGGTTGTGAGATATACTACATACATGTGACATCTCCTGCAAATAGGCCCCTGTGATGACCACTGTGATGCAATGCAGTTAACCCCACCACAAGTGAAGATGCAGATATCACAAAATGGCCGAGTAATAGTTGTGTGCATGGTCACATTCATGACCATAACATGCATGGGGTACAGGTGAGCCAAAACAGGAAAATCCCATACTAACCGGCTTCAGACTGCGGTCCCACATCCAGACCAGAGGTACTTATGTAGTTGTGGGGGAGAGGTATTGTCAGCAGGCTCACATTTGGCATTGGTACAAGATTAATGCTACTTTTCTGAACATGTACAATACAAGCTGTCCTTCACCATGGATGTGCAATTATGTGCATTACTAAACCCCACCCACAAATGCAGTTTGAACTGACATATGCATCTAGATAATCTATAGAAGGCAGTATGACTGCTACATGATTAAATAGATGTGGACTATGGCCTTACCTGGATGCTTCTCACCTGTTGCCTGGGTGCCACACACCTCCACAACTTGTGTTTCTTGTGTTGGCTGTTGTGTGGGGGCTGCTTCAAGGTTGGCAAGGAGCTTTTCTGTTGCCGTAAGTGGGGCCTATGTGGCTGTACCCCAAACTGTAGCAGTATGGTCCCTGGCCATAGCAGCAGCCATTTGCCAGACATGACATATCAGGTCAGTTGCCCAATGCTTGACCTGATCATATGTGTGGTTATGGTGGCCCAAGGTGTTAACTCTGTGGACAAGGTCATCCCACAGAGCAGTCCACTCCCACAGATTTTGTCAGCTACAGCCGAACAGCATCCCATGGTGCTGGATTATGGCATCAGTGATGGCTTCATTCTCATCTGCAGTATATGCTGGCTGATGCTGCATGCCACCTGGAAGACATAAACAGGGAAACACATTACAGGACCTCATACATTGGTCAAAGTTATTTACAGAACCTGCACATCAGTATTGCCTATCATTAGCCACCACTTATAACTACATCATACCCCTGTTATCTATCAGCACAGTATGAACCTGCATTGCACTTTTGGTCCTGATGTTTCATGTTCCCCCCAATATGGGGCCAATACATTGCATAAACCACCATTCATCATTCACGTTTGTGTAGAGGGATGACAGTAGCTGTCTTCCTTGCAGATGGGATGTCAATGGTGCTCAGGCTTTGCTTGCATACAGTGTGTAATGGAGCTGGAAGCATATGCCTGAGTTTATGTAGAATGCAGACAGGAATGTTATCATGTCCCATGGAGACTTGCTTTTGTTGACTTTGATTAGGCAGTATGCACCTGCTCCCTGATGATGAGGGGACGGGTCTGGGTGCTGTGCATATCCACCTATACTGATGGTGAGCCAGGGGGTTGATGTTTGTCCTAAACCTGTCTGCAGCAGGTTCGCTATAGCTATGGTGTGTGTGTATATGTGGTGTGATTGACCACCATTACAAGGTGGGTTGGGTTGTTGCCTCTGAGACTGCAGACATATGTGAAGACGGCCTTGTGATTGTCCTTGGTGGATATGTCCAATTTGTACTCATAGTTTGCCTTACAGTAATCCACCTGTGACCTTATATGCTCATTCAGACAAAGGTTGACTTGCTGCCAAGTTGGCGCCTGCTCCTACTTTGCCCTGTATAGCCAATATAGTGACCAATTATGTGGTTTGTGTGTTGCTGCTATCCAGCAAAGGGGATTACTCTACCTTGGTGGAGGCATGTTTTACAAGTAAGGTATGCTGAGCCCATACAGCTATGTAGGTGGTCATATAACTGCTTGTAGTCAGCATGGACACAAGGTCATAACACAGTTGGACACCTCTCCAGTTTCAACCTGATAATCATGCTTATTCTAGTACCCATGTCTGTGTCAGGGCAATGCAACAACCAGTAGCTGTAGAAATCTAACTCTGTTGGATGCACAGAAACTAAGATTACACACATGTACAACATGTACAGCTTATTTACCTGATGTATTGCATTCCATGTCTTTTGTTATGAGGAAGCCAGGTACATCTACTCATACATGTGCACTGGTAATACCTGATATACATTTCTGTTCTATGTCAGTATGGCACACTGTATTTACACTCTTGCTGCTCAGTCATTCCTGTCAACCTGTTAGAGCAGGACATCTGGAGTACACCACACATACATGGGTGTGATATGCCAAAATTAGTGGCACTTTCCTAATATTCTGTAACACACTTAAGTCATTTTATAGCAGAGTAGCCTTTGCATTCACAGACATACTCTGGAGGATGTCTGACACTCATATGGCAGGAAGAGAGGAGAAAGGCTAAGAGTGTGGTAGTGAGGATAGGAACTTTTAATGTTGGCAGTATGACGGGTATGAGGACAGAGCTAGCTGATACGATGGACAGAAGGAAGGTTGATATATTGTGTGTGCAAGAGACCAGATGGAAGGGGGGGTAAGGCTAGGTGTATTGGAGGCAAGTCTAAATTGTTCTATCATGGTGTGGATGGGAGGAGAAATGATGTAGGGGTTATCCTGAGGGAGCAGTATGCCAAGAATGTTTTTGGAGGTGAAAAGGTTGTCAGATAGACTGATGTTTATGAAGCTGGAAATTGATGGTTTAATGATGAATGTTGTTAGTGCATATGCTCCGCAAGTTGGGTATGCGATGGATGAGAAAGAACAATTTTGGAGTGAGTTGGATAAAGTGGTGATGACTTTACCCAAGGGTGAGAGAGTGGTGATTGGAGCAGATTTCAATGGGCATGTTGATGAAGGGAACAGAGGGCATGTGGAAGTGATGGGTAGGTATGGTGTTAAGCAAAGGAATGCAGGTGAGATGGTGGTGGATTTTGCAAAAAGGATTGACATGGTTGTGGTGAATACATATTTTAACAATACATAGGAGCATAGGGTGACATACAAGAGTGGAGGAAGATGCACACAGGTGGATTATATCCTATGCAGGAGGGCCAGTTTGAAGGAGATTGGAGACTGTAAAGTGGTGACGGGGAAAGTGTAGTTAGGCAGCATAGAATCTTGGTCTGTGGGATGACGTTGGTGATCAGGAAGAAGAGGGGGAGTGTGAGGGCAGCACCAAGGATCACATAGTGGAAACTGAAAAAGGATGATTGTGAGGTTGAGTTCAGGGAAGAGTTAAGGCAGCCACTGGGTGGCAGGGAAGGGATACCAAATATCTGGGTAACTACAGAAGAGTTAATAAGGGAGATGACTAGAAAGGTGCTTGGTGTGACACCTGGACAAAATAAGGAGGACAAGGAGACCTGGTGGTGGAATGAGGAAGTACAGGAGAGTATACAGAGAAAGAGGTTGGGAAAGAAGAAGTGGGATTGTCAGAGAGATGAAGAAAGTAGACAGCAGTATAAGGAGATGAGATGCATAGCAAAGAGAGAGGTGGCGAAGGCTAAGTATGAGGCATATGAAGAGTTGAATGAAAGGCTGGACACTAAAGATGGAGAAAAGGACCTGTACCAATTGGCTAGACAGAGAGACCAAGGTAGAAAAGATGTGCAACAGATAAGGGTGATAAAGGATGATGAGGGAAACGTACTCACAAGCGCAGAGAGTGTGTTGAGCGATGGAAAGAGTACTTTGAAGGGCTGATGAATGAAGAGAATGAGAGAGAGAGAGAGAGGGAAGCTTGGATGATGTGGGTATTGTGAATCAGAAAGTGCAATGGATTAGCAAGGAGGACGTAAGGATAGCTATGAAGAGGATAAAGAATGGGAAGGCTGTTGATCCAGATGACACACCTGTGGAAGCATGGCAGTGCTTAGGAGAAATGGCAGTGGAGTTTTTAACCAGATTGTTTAATGAAATCTTGGAAAGTGAGAGGATGCATGAGGAGTGGAGAAAAAGTGTTTGGGCACCGATTATAAGAATAAGGGTGATGTGCAGAGATGTACCAACTACAGAGGGATTACATTGATCCATCACAGCATGAAATTATGGGAAAGAGTAGTGGAAGCTAGGTTAAGAAAGGAGGTGATGATTAGTGATCAGCTGTATGGTTTCATGCCAGGAAAGAACACTACAGATGTGATGTTTGCTCTGAGAGTGTTGATGGAGAAGTACAGAGAAGGTCAGAAGGAGTTGCATTGTGTCTTTGCGGACTTAGAGAAAGCATATGACAGGGTGCCTAGAGAGGAGATGTGGTATTGTATGAGGAAGTCAGGAGTGGGAGAGAAATATGCAAGAGTAGTACAGGATATGTACAAGGGTAGTATGACAGCGGTGAGTTCTGCAGTGAGAGTGATGGATGCCTTTAAGGTGGAGGTAGGATTAGATCAGGGATCAGCTCTGAGCCCTCTCTTATTTGCAGTGGTGATGGACAGGATGACAGACAAGATCAGACAGGAGTCCACATTGACTGTGATGTTTGCAAATGACATTGTGATCTTTAGTGTTAGTAGGGAACAGGTTGTGAAGACCCTGGAGGTATGGAGATATGCTCTAGTGAGGGGAGGAATGAAGGTCAGCAGGACTTAGAATATATGTTTGTGAATTGTGGGGATAATAGAGGCATGGTAAGGATATAGGGAGAAGAGTTTGCAAAGTTGGAGGAGTTTAAATACTTGGGATTAACAGTTCACAGTAATGATGAGTGTGGGGGAGAGGTAAAGAAGAGAGGATGGAGAGGGTGGAGAAGAGTGTCAAGAGTAATTTGTGACAGGTGAGTACTATTAAGAGTGAAAGGTAAGGTCTACAAGAGGGTAGTGAGACCAGCTACGTTATATGGGTTGGAAACAGTGACATTGACAAAAAGGCAGGCGTCAGAGCTGGACTTGGCAGAGTTAAAGATGTTAAGATTTGCACTGGGTTTGGCAAGGGTGGACAGGATTAGGAATACGTATATTAGAGGGTCGGCCCAGGTTGGATGGTTTGGAGACAAAGCCAGAGAGGCTAGTTTGGACATTTTCTGAGGAGGGATGCTGAGTATATTGGGAAAAGGATGGGAAGGATGAAGCTGCCAGGTAATAGGAAAAGAGGAAGGCCTGAGCTAAGGTTTCTGGATGTGGTGAGAGAGGATATGCAGGTAGTTGGTGTGGCAGAGCAAGATGCAGAGGACAGGAAGAAATGGAGACCGATGATCCGCTGTGGAGACCCCTAATGGGGACCGCCAAAAGAAAGAGAAGGAGATGTTGTAATGTCTTCACAGATCTGTCAATGATTTGCCAGACATAATGCAACTCTATGAGTAAATGATTACAGATATGAGGCACACATATAGTCAATGTGCATAACACTGGATAGTTGAATGGTATGAGCTCAGTATATCACATGCAGTTCAACACACACATCTGCAGCAGTAGTTTACTATGCAAATACCCTGTATAGGTCTCTCACATTTCTGAGACAAACATGTATATCATAGTTGTATTCACAATTAACATATGGATATCTACGACATCCCAGTAGCTGGCCTAGCAGTGTCACAGTCAGTATTGTTCAACGCACACTAAAGTAGTAGTCATATGTGAGCCATCTTTTCCTGGGGTGACTCAGGGGCCTGAGCTGTGATCTATGTCACTGCAGACAGACCCAGATGCTATGGCCATAGGTTCTGATCAACATTATATCAGTACAGCAAATCTTATTGAGACATATTTGTTGAACTTTCTATTTTCCATTATTACATACCCCCTACTGCATTCTATTACATGCTTACTTGTTTGACATACCTTTTTTATTCCCAAGTATAGTTGGTTTGATTCCAATTTGTGTTGGTGTGTTTGTTTGTCTGACTGTCTCTCTCTCCAAGATGTAGGGTATGGATCTGTTTTGCATAGGCAGCAGCTTGTCTTTTGTAGGTAATGCTCATGAGCAGCTGATGGCCTGTGCATCGATTGCTGTCCCCCACTTGATAATTGCATGCAGAACAGCTGTGTTGTTATTCTATAGACAATGGCATGGCAGTATGCTCCTATAATTGAGTACTTCATGTTGGCGTTGCCCCTTTTCCTTGCCTGTGAGGAGGACTCATGGAGGTGTGTGAACAACAGCATCACAGAGAGTAGTTGGAAATACCTCTTACAATGAAAACTGTGGAGACAGTCCAACAAAATGGGGGAGAATGCTCCAGACAGAGGGACAGAATGCAAGTATTGCTGTTATACAGTTGAATTAATGCTATGGTTTGTGAAGACATGGCTTTTCTGTGTGATTTTAAGTCTGACAGTGTTATGTTGTTGACATAACTCTCAACTGTAGGGCTATCCTCAAAATGGCCAGAGTTTGGACTCTTATGTTTGGTGTGTTCCTCGGACATTTTTTTGTCTTTGGAAATTCAGTAGCATACTCTGGAGATTGCTGTCAGTAAATGGCGACATTCATTTGTGTTTCTGACTTCATATCCTTCAGAAAGGATATGTTACAACAAACCCTGTCACACCAGCAACTTTTTCAGTTTATACTAGCAATAGTTCAAATATGCCCCTATTTTTGGACCTCTGTCCCCCACGTATGTCAGGCTTTGTCCAGATGTCTTGCAGTAAGAGGTTGACAGGTATGGTATATCATTATTTAGTGCCTTCATTCCTGATATCATCCCAGTGATGTTTCAGAATGCCAGACATGTTATGTGGAAGAGGCCTTGTATATGAGGACAAAGCCTAGACATTCTGTGGGACTCTGTACAGTTGAGAGGTCTGTGTATTTCTGGCAATTGTTGAGAGTCTGTCAGGACTGTGTAGCAGTGTAGTGTGTAAATGTTATCTGGCCTGTGTAGGGAGGGGGCAGATGTAAGGGTTATGGCTCCTTTTCTATCTGACTGTACATGCTGCTCCAGTTTCTGGTGGTCTATTGGCTGTATATGTTTGTAGGGGCAGAAAGAGACATGTCCCATACCATAGTCAGGAGTCATACTACATTGTGAATTGGGACAGTATATGTAGGGGTAGTGTGTGAGTGGCAACCATGATGATGTTTTTGTTCACACAGTTCTTATACTCTACTGTTCATTTGGCTTACTGGTATGTTACTGTGACTGTGGTGAAATTGGTTGTGGGTAAGCACCTTCACACTGGTGTCTGTTTTTCAGTGTTGTTACATCTCTGTAGTGCCTGATATATTTGGAAATACATGTGTAATTCCCCATAGTGGATTTGGGTTAGTGTTGTGTCAGTCTGACTATAGTTTAGACGGTGCTTGGTGACATGCTTAGCTGCTCAGTGTAGTTTCCCTAATATGATGTTAGGTCCAGATATTTGTAGGATGTACTGTTGCCTGGTCCCATAAGTGGTGTGTATTTCTGACACATCAGTGGGATGATGTGAGGACTTAAGTCATTAACTATTGAGAAGTAATTGAGTGTGCTATTTCAGTCAATATATGTTAGAACAGACAGGAGCGTGTTACTGCAGCAATTGTGTCAGCTTATCTACTCTAGGATCTATTTTTATGGCTTTATCCCCCCACTTTGTTAAGCTTGGTCTAGATTCATTGCACTAAGGGGTTCTGAGCATACCTCTCAACTGGCAGGATTGTTTCAGAATGTCCAGGTTTTTTGCTCATATTTCTGGTCTTTTCCACAAATTCATTATTTTTTTTTCTCTAGTAAATCACTGTGATGATCTGAGGATTTCTGTCAGTAAATGATGACATACATTTCAGTTTCAGAACTCACATCCTTCAGAACATGTATGCTGTAACAAACCCTCATATCAAAGGGTGCTGCACACCAAACCTCAGACCTGACTGCAGGTGACAGGATCCTGTCTGCGCTCACTCCCAAGGGAAAACGGACCCTGTCACCTGAGGTGGTTCCACCCGAAGGTGGTGCAGGACCAGTGGACAAGGGAGATCCAGGTTGGGTCCCAGATGTGCTGGGACCCGGTGCCATTGCCAGATGAGGTGGGACAGGCAGATCCACTTTTACATTTATTCCTGATTCCTTGTGTGTAGATGTGCACAAACTTTAGTACCACTCCCTGGATTTGAACCATGTCTGGGTGTGCAAAATTGGAAATGAAGGTATTTTTCATCACACTGACCTACTGTGGAACTGCTGTTTCTTGCTTCACTGGTTTCTGCCTAATAGTCTCTTGGTTGGACAGTCTGAACTTGTAATCCTGTGATGCATGCATGACAGATAGTTATTGTATTGTGCATTACTCCTTTGGATTACTACAATCTGGAAAGCAAAGGTTAACACAAGGTAATGCTGCATGGAACACACTTTGGTACTTTACATATTACTATTTAAGGTTCAAAGCTTAGTGCAGTATATATTTAACATTTAATTTATGTCTCATTTTACAGCTACACCCTCTACATTTTTTCCTAACAGCTTGTTCATAGATGAACCTCAGTTAATGTATGCTGTCACTGCCATATTTGCTGTGACGAACCTGTATATATTCTATATATGTGTACAACATATCAGAATAAACACAACAGTTTTTTAGAGGTCTTTATTGTACTTCAATATTCATCAGGCAGACTTTTTTATTTATTCAGTTCACACAGTAACAGTATAGCTACTAGCAGTAAGCAACATACTCCTTCTTAGCTAGTTTAACAATATACTGCAAAATAGATTTGTACTCACCAGGCTGTCAACACAGCCTCAGCAGTCTGTCACTGTGGGCTTCGACATTTACAGCTCTCTCTGCTGCAGCTGTAGGGGAGAAAAACACACATTATGCATATCTGTCTATCACATTCTCTGGTTAGTATTTGCAACAAACTACTTGATAGTGATACTTACACAATACTGGAGCCTTCTGGTCCCATCCATCTTGGATCCACTGGTACAAGAGCACCCCCTTCCTATGCTTTAGGTTGGCATAGTGGTGCTGTACCTGCTCACTGGTCTGGAGGATGCCAGTAGCACTGGTGAGATCACATGTGAGGTGGTCCCAGGCCTACACTTTGTATTGGAAGCCCTGGTACTGGCCCTGCAGCAGTCTCTCCTCATGTTTTTTACTAGGAGTACAGCCATGACTCTGGACTCCTGAATGCTCCATTGTTGCACCTGAAAGCACACTCCCTCTACTATGCCAGCCATTCTATCTGCACAGATGGACTATAACAGATTATGGCTGTATTCCCACCTGCACCATTTAAATAGTGCAATATTCCTGCCCTTTGCTGTCATTGGACAATTTTGAAAAAGTGAATCTCCACTAAGCAGTGCACAAACCCGCTGAGTCAGTTTTAACACTGCTTAAAGGAGAAGTTGTTGAGCACTGTTTAACAGTGCGTAAATCCACTTAGCTGAGCTACCTGCTGCTTAGCATTCATGTCTTAGTAATGATTACACCTGCTAAGCATAGCTGAACATTGCTAACCATTGCTCACTTTTTATTTATTAAATATATCAGAATATTGACTTCATTTATTAAGTGTATATGATTTACTTTTCATGACATCCCTCTATGTGCTTTCCTTATTTTGGCAAGGGGTGTGACTATACTATATGGAACACTTGTATATACATGGGTGGTTTCACATGTTATATGCACTCACATTTCTATTTTACACCAGCTGCACTTCCCTGGTTGACAAAAAACAGTTACTAAATCATTTAAGTTTAAAAAAATAATTTTAACACTGCTTTCCCATATAAAAATAACTTGCCTGTCTTGGTACTCAAACTGTGAGCACTTTTATGCAAAGCCAGAACTCTAACCACTACACTATCTCAGCTTGGAAATTTCAGCTGTATATTTGTATTTATCTCCTATGGGTTGTTTAAGCTATGGTAAACGGAGGGCCATAATGAGCACATCCGCTTAGCTATGCTTACACATTTCTTAGCCTAGAATAAATATATAATATTATTATTATATTATTATGTTATATAGTGAGTATTGTGGTGTTCTGACACGTCATTGAGGACTACAGTTGGGAAATAATTACATACATTTGAATTTCAGGCTTTTATCCTTCAGAGATTGATGCTAATACATATCCTGTTTTCTATCAACTTTCTAGGTTTGTGAGGGCAATATTTAAGTGGTGCCCCTATTTTTAGTGTTTTGTCCCCCCATTATTTGTGCCTTTGTCCACATGGACTGCTGTCAGGAAATATTGGCATACATTTGACTTTCCGACTTCTGTTCTTTGGAAATTCATGCTAATGCATGACCTGTTTTCTATCAACTTTCCAAGTTTGTGAGGGCAATCTGTAAGACATGTCTCTTTTCAAGGCTTTATCCCACATTATTTGTGCCTTTGTACACATTTCCTGCTTTAGCAGGTTGCAGAGGTGTCATACGGCACTTTTACAATGCAGGGAGTGTGTCACAGAACCTGTCACATACCCCCTACATTGCTTTCCTGCTGCTGTATTTCAGTGTCCACAGACACTGAAATGATCATTTATTTCATTTCAGTGTCTGCAGACACTGAAATACTGGCATAATATTAGAGAAATTCACTAATATTATGTTTGATTGTGATTAGAAAGTGCCATATGACACTTTCTGAGTGCAGGGAGCATGTTCAGTGTCCATGCACTACTTGAACATGCCCCTGCACTCGTTCACAGTTCATGTCCATGTAGCTTAAACAGCAACACGCCTTCATGAATATGCAAGGCACACTGCTGTGGATACATGGACATGAACCACTCCTGTATGGAGTTTATTGAATCCCAGGGACATTTTTTTCCCAAAATGTTCTCATTTAATAGTTGCCAGCCAATTCTCAAGCTGGATGAGATTCCAGTAGAACTGCTGCTGACAATTTCCTGCCAGATGTTTACCTGGCAGAGTGTAGAAGAAGCCTTCTACATAAGAAACTATATTTGTTGTTAAATGCTTTGGTTTAGAATGCTTGCCATGTACATTTTAAATTATGCAACTATCATGAAATATGTTACTTCAAAATGAGCAATTTACCACATAAAGATGTTTACTTAACCAATAATACTGTACTACTACTACTATTAATTCTGCTACTACTACTACTGCTGCTACTACTAATTCTACAACTACTACTACAACTACTCCTAATACTACTACTGCTGCTACTACTGCTACTACTAATTCTACAACTACTGTTGCTACTATTGCTACTGCTACTACTAATTCTACAACTACTACTGCAACTACTATTAATACTACTACTGCTGCTACTACTGTTACTACTAATTCTACAACTACTATTGCTACTACTGCAATAACAAATACTAGTACTGCTGCTACTACTACCACTGCCACTACTACTGTTACTACTACTACTACTACCACCATTACTACTACTATACTAATACTTATACTACTACTACTACCACCACTACCACTACTACAAATACTACTACCAATACCATGACTACCACTATTAATACCACTACTACAAATACTACTACCACCACTGCTACTACTATTATGATTACTACTCCAACTATGAATTCTCAACTAATAAAAGTGTTGAACTTAAACAGACTAAAACAAACTGACATTCAGTATAATATCTTAAGTAAAACAAGCATTTAACTCTCCAGTCAGTTCATCAGACATATATAACCCTAAATCACAAAGAAATGTGGAAAGGGTAGGGCACAATCATCATGAATTTCACAGGGAGCCGTTACTGCAGAGCAAGCCTAACACAAAAGAAATGTGTGTGTGTGTGTTTGTGTGTGTGTGTGTGTGTGTGTGTGTGTGTGTGTGTGTGTGTGTGTGTGTGTGTGTGTGTGTGTGTGTGTGTGTGTGTGCATGTGGGTGTAATATCTTTATAATATCCTGAGAAATAGGTATGTCTATCTAATTTCTGCAATATGTATTCATGACAGCTTATTTTACCTAGGTTGCCAGGATGGATTTATATGTCCTTTTCCAAATTGCACTTAAACAATGATATCACAAGTCATGGCTTTGCAAACAAGTCGTGTGATGTTATGTTACCTGTGACACTATGATAATATCATCCCCTATAAAGTGCACTCTGACAATGTCAAACACAGACTTCTGTGGTAGTGTGAGCATTAAATACTGTGTTCTCTACATTATGCAATTAGATAGGTAGGGGTTCTAATCACAAAGCAATCAATTTTGCGTACCCCTATGTCTGCATGTGTGTAGTCAGAACAGCATGCATCCAGTTCCTGCTGCCCTTCTGTAGCATTCAGAAGACACATTTGATAAAGTCATCCCTATAAAGTGCACTCTAACAATGTCAAACACAGACGTCTGTGGTAGTGTGAGCATTAAATACTGTGTTCTCTACATTATGTAATTAGGTAGATGGGTAGAGGTTCTAATCACAAAGCAATAAACTTGAGTGTGCATATCTCTGAAAGTGAGTAGTCAGAACAGCATGAGTCCAGGTCTTGCTGCCCTTCTGTAGCATTCAAAAGACACATTTACACTGCTAGATGACTCCACATAAATGTCATACAGCCCTCCCAATATTATCTTTTGCTATGTTAGATACTCCTGCCAGCATCTTCTTCTTTGCATATATTAATGATGTCATTCTCTATAAAGACACTCTGACAGTGTTGAAGATCAACTTATGCAGGGGTGTTAGCTTTGTAATGTGTAACAACATAGATAGGGATTCTAATCTCACAGCAAGCAAACTAAGTTTGTGTTTGGATGTTCATTTAATTATCACTCTGGAGACAGTTTTACACCAGGATGCAATTCCACAACTATGTCAGACACTCCTACTCAAACATCATCTTCTCTGCATACACTGATGATGTCATCATCTATAAAGTGCACTCTGACAGCACTAAAAATAGCCTTGTGGGGTGGGACTAGCATTAAGTATCATGTCATGCAGCTTATGCAACTAGATAGGTAGGTGTTCTAATCTCACAGCAGTTAACGTGTGTGAATAGCATGAGTACAAGTCATACTGCCCTCATTTGCATAGCATTTAAAAGGCAATTTTACACTGCTACATGACTCCACAGTAATGATATTCATCACTCCCAACATCACCTTTTCCTGTGTGTGATACTCTTGCCATTATCTTCTCTGCACACAATGTTGATGTCATCCTCTACAAAGTTCACTCTGACAGAATTAAAGACAGACTTGTATGGTGGTGCTAGCATTAATTAATGTATTCTGCAGCTTGTATAATTATATAGGTAGGGGTTTTAGTCTCACCCGAGTTCTATTCAACTATCACTCTACAGGCAGTTTTTCACCAGGATGTGAGGTCTATATCAGATACTTCTACCCAAACATCTTCTTATCAACATACACTGATGATGCCATCCTCTTTAAAGTATAATCTGACAGTGCTATAATAAGACATATATGGTGCCACTAGTCTTACATTATATGGAATATAGCTTCTATATTTACACAGGTGTGGTATTCAAATCTGACCTCAGTCAATATATGTTCATGTTATATTACAGTCATCATATGATGTTCTGAATCTAATTTCATTTGACTCTTTTCTGTGGAGGATGTCATCTTCTCAAAGATACATACACACATTGTGAAGCACAGGCCCTTATCAGCCTCTTTAAGCCATCTCTAGACTAAAGTAGAGCCCCTCCATGACCCTCTGCAAGCTACCTCCATACCACTGAATGTATGATTGCTAATTCTATCAAGGGATGCACCTCACATATGGACAGAGGCAGTCCATATTAAATTAAACTCATACACACATGCTCATATGCTATCTTCCATAACATACATATAGAGATTTGTGTTTAAATTATATAATAATGGCTAAGGTTTCATGTTTTCTTGGCCAGTAGCCTAGTAAAATCCTATGACCCTCTGAACATTGCATATGTCCATGTTTTTTTTTTTTCATCCATATGTGCTGTGTTGAGGTGTGGAAGGACTGTATCCCTACAACAGTGTATTCCAATCTATGATTTGAGCTACCATATTGATGGATGCTCCTGCCATTTGGTTACATGACCCTTCATAGCAGCTGTAATAATATGCCTCAAGAGGACTGTTGACATTGGATAATAGTATGTATATTGCTGCCTTACTAAAACATGCATTCTTGTAGTAGAGTATACCAACATTCTACCCAATTCTTATTCAGCCAACACAGTGACAGCTGCAGTACAGCACAGGTGTGCATGTGTATATCAAGCATCTGAAATGTTATCTGACATATAGTGGTATTATGTCATACTGACCCCAGCATCGTTGTGTGACTGTCAGGATTTGTGTCATTAACTCTTCTGCATGAGCCACATCCATTTCAGTTGTCATGTGTCTACATATGGTGTCACAGCCTTCACACACACACACACACACACACACACACACACACACACACACACACACACACACACACACACACTCACACACACACACACACACACTCACACACATTTCCACAGATAAACATATGAGCATGTGATGTACAATTGATGTAATGTGTAATGATGTGAAATAGGTAGACTTGTATTACTGAGTCACATGTGATTCACACCAAACATTATATTTGGAGATGATGTACAACCTGAACTCCAGTTGTAACACAGACAAAGCAGTAGTCTAACTGTACTGCATCACGGACGTACCACTACATCACATCTGTATTACCACTTGATAGTTTTCATGAACATATATGAATGTATGTCAAGATTTCATGACAGTATAACATTTTCATTGGCAATGCCAGGGGACATTGTATGGCACATGTGCTGAGTGTTAACATGTACTTATAGAGGGTGCTACATGTAGTGTTTGGTATGTGTACAATATCATAGTGACAGCTTCCTTGCTCATTAACACTAGACTTTGCACTGCTGTACTTTCTGTGGACTTCGGCATAGTTGATGCTTTGCCATTAGTTTCATATTCTGCTGTACTGTTCATTCTAACAGATCACTTCTTAATTCACACATCAATTGCATATGCTTCTGGCAATATCTATTGCTATTATTTGTGGCGGATGCATGCAATACTCAACTGTGTGTAAGGAATCTATTCATAATAGCGCATTGTTTGTAAGTGTTCTTATCCGTATAGCTAATACTTATGCCAGCCAGGGATGCTTTAGTCAAGTGTATCACATTTGTCACAGTAAGCTCCCACACATCTTGTCAGCCATACAGTGTTATACATTTGGGAGGCATACCTACTAGGATTTGACAGTGCACACGTCCCTTCAGGATGTTCTACTAAATGCATGTATGATGTCTTTCTGTGTTGCACCCAATAAATGTATAGGACAGTGACAGGAGTGATGATGTGGTTGGGAGGTTGGCATAATGGTGAAGGTGTTTACCTTACAGACAAAAAGTGCAATGTTTGATTCTAGCATAAGGTAATTGGCTAGGCTTAAAATAGCCTACAAGGCAGTTAGCTTAATATTAATCTATGAACCTTGCAGGTGTGTTTTGTGGTGTATATGTCTCACATACCTTTAACTGGCCAGAATTGACCCAGATTTCAACTCCAGGTTTAACACTGTCCCTCTTAACCCCTCCAGAATGTGGTCACTTTTAGGGGAGGGGAGGTGAATTTCCCTTATAGAATACTGACAATTATTATGGTTGTACACATCTGGTGCTGCAGAACATGTATAATAACCTAACACTCACATATTCTGTCAATGTTGCAGATTAATAATCATAATATTTTAATAAAAGTGTCCATGATAGCATCTATTTCTGTCTACACTTGTCCAGGAGTCTGCTGGTGTGTGTTCATGATTAGTTGAGAGGTATGTTGACATGTCAGTCTTTTTGCACATTTTCACACAATGCACATGCCCCTTATTGTATATACCATCCTTGCTAAATGCTCTCTCTAGTGAGCATGTCATCTTCATTGACATGTAACCTTGTGTGTCAGTCACATACTATCACGTGTGATGCTATAATATACTTGCACAGTATGTGTAGACAGCAGTACATACTGTGCTGTCTATGTATGTGCTTATTGTAATGTTATTGACTTGTGTCACAAGTGTACATACATTACATCCTATACCATATTTACCACTCCTGTTCCTCTTTCCTAATTCCTATGATTAATTTCTATGCCCATTTTCATCACATTTTCCCTACCTAATGTATGTTTCCTTGTATTTGCCCTTGCTGTCTCCCCTCCATTATTTCATTCTGCGAATAATTGTTGTATTGTACATTGCACTTGGTACACTTTTGTTTACTGTGTTAATACTGCTGTTATTGCAATATTTTCACCCCTGGTGGTTATTGTTGCTTTCCATGCAATCTCACCAAGCAGGTTTTGTAAACAAACTTGAGTGCTCCTTGTTTCTGTGCCCATTCTGCACTGCACAGTTTCCTAGTGGCAGCACAGTTGCTTGTCACGAAACTGTGCTTGTATACATGTAGCTTGATGAACAGCATGAATAAGTGATTAGCACTGCTGTTGATCATGCTAACACATAAACTCCATGTAAACATCTTGCGAAGAGTACACAAAGCTTATTGAATTCCTGGGAGTTTCTTTAGGTTTGCCTCTGGACTATTTTGTTAGCATTTTATGTCCATCTTTAATATGTATTACAGGAATACTTTTGTCTCTCCAATTTAGGAAGTGTAGTAACACAGCTGATTTCTTAAAGTATGGTGAGTTTTGTTATGATTTCTCAGCCACTGTGTTTCAATGTATTTCACTTTAAAAAAATGAGAATGTGCTTTTAGTGAAACATGCATCAAATTTTATTGTTTTTCATTTTTCTTTATAGTATTTAAATTTTTATTCTTTTTGAATTATTTTCAATTATTTTTAAACATGTTCAGGAAGTTTTTGCATACTGAGTTAGTGATAATGTGATATAAGCATTAACCTATATAAATACAGTAGTTCGTTTTGATTTATTAAGCATATCACACTGCCAAAGCCTCATTAACAGAACTGGTTTGTGAGTTTTAGAAGCTGTTGCCCTGAAAGAAAAAAAAAATTCACATTATTTTGAGTGCTGGGTTTGTCTGTTCCTGGATGTATATACATCTATCTATCTATCTATCTATCTATCTATCTATCTATCTATCTATCTATCTATCTATTATTTATCTATCTATCTATCTATCTATCTATCTATCTATCTATCTATCTATCTAACAAGAACAGACCCTTGTAATGAGGTGCAATAGTTTTCCAATTTTACGTGGTAAGATGACTCCCACCCTTACGGAAAAAAACATTACTCCTCAAGGAAAACTGGTACTTCTTGAGCATCAAAGTTGCTTGCTGAGACTCCTTAAAAGCAAGAAAAAAAAAAACATAAATTGTTGCCAATCTCAGCTGAGACTTCAAATTAATCAGGCACTTATAACTTGTTTAAACATCTATACTTCTTTATTGAAAAATAAAAAATATTAAATAGATGAGTATTTTCTCCGTTAACAGAGCTTCATCAGATCTAACTCCAGTTTACACGGCATGCATTATTTATACATGCTTTAATATGTAGTTCATTGTCTATTCACTTGAGCTATTGGTCATGAATGTACGCTATAAGATGTTTGGATAAGCTAAAGTGGAATAGGTCTCATCTTTCAACCCTGTTTTGCATATCTACTCCTATTGGTAACTAATAGGTCATATCCTATGTGCTGTATTCCCATCATATGTAGTTAGTGGTTAATCAGTGCAGACACTTTATATACCTATTATCACTGGCTATTTACTGATGCCAGTGATATGGAATAGCATTAGCAGAGAATTTATTCCCAATGTAATGATGACCTACATATGATTCAGAAGTCAGACATGTGTCAACACCCTCAGAATGTTCCAGACACTCATGAAATAAAAGTAAAGGGATACTGCAATACCAAATGTCATATGTGCATAAAAAACAACCATTTGCAAAGTTAGAGAGCACTCATTGCAAATAAAGTATTTAAATATAAAATTTGTAAGCAATAGTTGTACAGAACATAACATACCTTGATAGATTATAAGATAGCTCTCCAAAAATGATCTTAAATGCAGCTGTAGTTTTGTTTGGCAACACTTGGGAAACCGAGTAGTCTTCCCTTGCAGGTTTTGCTTATACGGTATAGATTAACCACTCTAAATACATTGAATACATTGAATATGTAAATCAGATGTCATCTCATTATCATTTCTAAATTATTCAATCTGCTTGAGGTGCTAAGGAGGTAAACATGGTATTAGGACCTAGACAATGCAGTGCACATACCTAAGCAGTTCAAAAGTGTATATTCAGAACCTTGACTAGGTAATGCATCACAAATATGTCTTGATAGCAATTGTGTATGTTCAACTACTCGTTTCTCACTTCTACTAATGAGAAATGCACTCACAGGGGGATTGTTAGAGAGAAAAGTCTTACTGAGAAGCTTTCGTATTCATTTAGTCACTTAGGAGAGAACCTTGAGACAACTTTTAGTAAAACTGTATAAAGAGATAATGTGCTTATGATGACAAAGTGGCTCTAAGTCATATCAAATATATACAACACAGACATACAGAAAAAGTCTAACTCATTGCAAGATGTAATACATTCATGGAACAGAGGGATCACAATGGAGTAATGCACACAAAAGAAAATAGTCTTGTCTTGCAGACTTTTTTGTACTTTCATGTACTTGACTGTCAAACCTTCTGCAAGGATGACATTAAACAAGACTTGTACTGTGACAAGACAAATGACAACTGTGTGATAACATGGATATATTGCCTTGTGACAAGACAAATGACAACTGTGTGATAACATGGATATATTGCCGTATAAAATGTGTCTGAAGGAAAACACTGAGTACACATACCTCACTTTCTATGCATTACCTAGTTAATATTTAGATGGCAAACACTGCAATTCATGTCTATGTTTCTTGGCAATGTCACAGGTGCAGGATTCAAGTTTAGCGTGGGTGACATCTTTGTGAAAGTAAAGATTCTCACTGTCAACATTTTACTGGTATAAGGACACAAAGTTGAGAAATCATCACAGTGATTTATGACCTTTACTTTTTTCTTTTCTTTTCTTAGCTACTTCCTTCATGCAATGCTTTCCATTGTACATCTAGGCCTGTTAATGGTGACTGTCATCAAATAACTATTCACTTTTCAAGGCAAAAACCCAAAATTTGTTTCACATGTGTAAGGACATGCAAATGAGACTGGCTATGGTGCACCTTAGTCAACATTTTGGACAGTACTGAATACAGAAAAAACACCTATCATGTAACTTTTTCAGTGTCTCATTGTCTCATATAGTAAGTTCTGAGGAACAGCACAAGAAGTACAGGGTTTCAATTTACACTAGGGAAAGTTTTACTGTAGTGGTCATATTTTTATGTACTTCAACTTGAAGTACACTTGTTTAAAAGATGAATGTTGCCACACAAGTATATATAGGTTCATAGGTTCATAGGTTCATACTAGGCTATCTGCCCTAGGGCATTTATAAGCCTAGCCAGAGTGTGTTTGGCTTTCACCACCCATTTTAAATTAATTTTGCTATGCCCTTTTTCGGGGTTAGTATACTGTGCCTCTGTCTAACAGTGACACAGAAGTGATACCCGGGGTAAAGCTACAATCTCCCATCCACTCATCAAGATTCCTCTTGAATAGAGTCAATGAATGACTCTGCCTAACCTGGACTGGGATTTTATTCCAGAGTGAAGGAAGCCTCTGGGTTATGAATCTGTCCCTCCAGCATGTCTTATTTATTTCAGTGCTGAGGTTCAAGTCTCTCGAGCTCGTAGCTCGATGGGATTTGGATTTCCTGAGGTGCAGCATGTCCATTAATTCCGGGTTGGACATGGCTTTATATGTCAGGCAAAGATCACCTCTGAGCAGGCAGTATGCCACTGAGTAGAGCTGGAGTTTCTTTAACCGGGCAGCTAAACAAGTTATCTGTGATATTACAAAAACAATGCAATGGAAATATTTCTTCCGGAATACATATATGCTTGAAATTATTAATCCAATAAAGAAACACCTCAAAGTACAACTGTTACTAGGTTGCCAGAATTAGATTTATCTCCAGCCATGTACAAAACTGTACATCTCAACTTACACTCTAAGAATATATGTTCTGCTCTGACATTAACAGTAAACAGATATAATGAAGAAATTTAAAAGAAGAAGTTAAAAAGTTCCTTTTTGTCATGGGTCCAGTTCTCATCTTCCAACACTCACATTGCTTTTAATGTATCTGCCACCAAGGCATTAAGAACTAGACAAAGTAAATTTGCAGAAGGAGAACACTAAATGACAACATCATGGAGACTATCATGTAATATGTGTTTATGACAATGTTCTACTTATGATTTCCATCCACCATCTGAGAGAACAAGCCCAGATCTGCCAGAATATCTTTTAAAATGTAATTGCAATATCATTATTAACAAGCACTTGATGGACTTGCTGTAATGCATTTGTCTCAGGGACTCATGAGTAATAATTAAAACTAAAAAACCTAAAATCATGATTAGCTCCTCTCTCTGCTTGATGCTTATAAAGTGCATTTGTGAGTATCTTCCTTTTAATTTCAGATACATGGCTACTGATATGCTCCTTAAGTCTCTGATTTGTTTTGCTAATATAATAAGCATTACATTGGTCACAAGTTGCTAAATATACTAATTTTTTAGATTCCCAATTGCCATATATATATAACCGGATAAGCCAAAAGACATAACAACAACAACATTTACTCTAAATTATTTTCATGTAAGGGATGTTTGAATGTCTTACTAATATTAATATATTTACAAAATACATAACAACCACATCTATAGGTGTCTTTTTAACCATGTTCATATGTAAAAAAATCTTTGTGATTGTTCTTTGTAATACAGGAGCTGTTTCAAATTGGCATTACTTTTATGTCCAAAGTTGGGATGTGATGAAATCACTCTCCTCAGCTCTGGAATACCTGTAAGGATGTGACAATGCCTGCTTATAATCTCTTTAACTGCCTCAGTATTTTTATTAAAAGTTAAAAGACACCTATGATCATTGCTGTTCTGTTTTTTTATTATTCTTATTGCTCCCACCATTTTACTCACAAGAAAACAGTGGCTTTGTTGATGTGTGATGTAACTCTTTGGTCTCCATAGGAGCAGAATCAATGCCACATACTTTATAACCCCTACTTTTAAAACTGGACGCCGTAGTGCCCAATTGGGTATCCATATTTAAGTCTAATGTATTCATCCTAGCAACCTCAGTATCTGATTTCTGACATCACTGTTGAACATATGCTGTGTGTGCATACTACCACAATGCTGATAAGCATCAATTTTAACAGTTTTTTATAAAGCAAAGTGTCAGTCATAAAATACTTATTTAGTATAGCAACATCCAAGAATTCTATCCTATCATTCCCAAAACATTTTTTTTAATTTCAAAAAGGACACTTTATTAGAGAGATGCTCAAAAAGCTGTTCAAAAGTATGTTCATCCCCTTGCCAAATTAAAAACAAGTCATCCACAAACCTTCAATAAAAGACAACATTGCTTAAGAATGGATTCACTCCTGACAAGATAAATTTTTGCTCACAAATATACATGATTATATTTGTGTAAGTGTTGGTAACGGGGGAACCTATCACTACACCAACTATTTGCTTGTATAATTGATGGCAAAACAAGAATACATTATTTGTTAATACAAGTTCAAGCATGAAACAACGACTGTTAACATAAGCCTACGTATATTCAATACATTCAAGTAGGTACTTCTTAACAAACTGGACACCAATATGATTTGTCAAAACAAATCAGAAACTTAAAGAGCTTATCAGTAACCATATATCTGAAATTAAAAGGAAGATATCCACAAAGCATAAGCATCAAGCAGAGAGAAAAGCTAATCATAATTTTACATTTTTAGTTTTAGATATTATTCATGAGTTCCTGACAGATGGGAGTATAGTACATCCTACAGAAATGAGTATCAGTGGATTTTGCATTTGAGAGCACACTACTCCTGGCTTGAATGGCTGTATAGCTATAAAACCTTATTTAAGAGAATTGCAGAAACAGGTTTAATTAATTGCTGTGTCATGTGATTTTAAACTATAGACAAAGGACTGGTTTTACAATTGTAGTATTATGCCTGAAGAAGCCATACTGGCAAAAGTTTTTACTTGCATTTTAAAGTGTTTTAGCATTTTAAACTATGTCATTAAAACTGAGTTTTGTAGCCTGTCTTAGGTCCAGTGTTTCTGCTATTTTATTGGAGAAGTCTGACAGAGCAGTGCCTCTTTTCAACAGAGGCATGGGGAGAAAAGCTCCATTATACAGACATCATGGACATATTTTGCATTGCTTCATCATTTACAGTTAGTAAATTTACAGATCTCCAATGAAGAGGGACTATTAAACACATACTTGCTCAGTAGTATTAATGATGGCACTTTTATATGGTTGGCTTGTATGGCTTGGAGTAAAATTGCTCAATGTAGACACATCTAAAGTCTACACAATGATCCATATATTACATCAAGAACTCCCTGCAATTATCTTTATATGAATAATGAAGAATGCAGGGGAACTATTCCACTGGTTGACAACTGTAAGCATTAGCCATCATATAACTGGTCACTACACCTTAATGTGACATACATAGATATCATTGACAATGCAGAAATACCCATAAATGAAGTGATGTGTGAGTTATTGCTACAGCATGTGGCCATTTATGTGATCAACACATTGTTGGTTTGAGTTTTTGTCAAAACACAGTGCCCATTCACCCAAGCATATGTAATGTACATCACCTCCATATGCAGTCTGGCACTTGTAATCACTGACAGTTAACACAATATTGGTTGTGGACCATAGTAAAAGGTCAGACTGGCTTATCCAACAGATTTGGTGTGTACAGCTCCATTTAGGAGAAACATTTACCCTGGGAGAGGGCTTCAACAACAGTTTCACTTTCTTTTAGCCCAAACATATTCTTTGCAACAAATGTGTTCTGTCTCACACTTGTAACAAGACTTCGCCAGTAATGTCAGCAGTTGATAAAATGCAGTCTTTATTGTGACCTTAGGTATGTAGATGATCAAATTCAGCAATGACTAACTAGTACAAATCTGACTATAGTAATAGCTAGGAGTAGCTTAGCCAACAGGTGTTGTATGTACACTTTCCCTTAGTGGAAGCATTTATCTTTGGAAAGAGCTCCCAAAACAATTCCATTCCCTTTTATGCTTCACAACACAGTGATAACATCATCCTTTCAAATGTGTTCTGTCTCGCATTTGTAGTAACACTTCTCCTATGGTGTTGCCAATTGATACAATACTCTCTAAATTGTGGACCTCGGTAAGTGTTCAAATCCAGCATCACTAACTAGTATAAGCCTGACTATAGTGTTATGTAGGGGTGGCTTATCCAATAGATCTTGTGTAATATTTTCCACTCAGTTAAAACATGTACTTGGAGAGAGGGGTTTGACAAGTATTTCACTCACTATTAAGGCAAATATATGCCTTGCCACACAATTATGAGGTCATCCCTTCAAATATATTCTGTCTCACAGTTATAGTCAACATTCACATATGGTATGAACAAGTAATACACAGTTCTCTATATTGTGGACTTAAGTAGGTGGGGTTTCATATCTGCCAACAACTAACTAGTATGAGCATATATGTAACTGCAGTGCTATATAAGGGAGGCTTACCAACAGAGCTTGTATGTATCCTTCCCATCAGTGGACACATTTACATGATGGCACTGCTCCCACAGCTATTTCACTTGCTTTTAAGGCAGGAATGTGTCTTGTAACACAATGATGAGGTCATCTCTTCAAATATGTTCTGTCTCACAGATGTAGTCAAACTTTGTAATGTGAACAGCTAATACATGGTTCTCTAGACTGTGGACTTAGGTGGAAGTTTGAATCTGTTAATGTAAGCATGTGCAAACAACAGTGACAGATAGGACTGCATTACCCAACAGATGGTGTTATGGTGTTATGGTTGATTCATACATGTGTAAAAATTTATATGGGTAAAGGATTTTGATCCATCAACATACGTGGTGCAGCGGTAGCATTGTTGCTTTACAGCAAGAGGTTCTCCCGTTTGATTCTCAGCTGGAATGCGGGGAGTGCCTTCTTTGTGGAGGTTGCATGTCCTCCCTGCGGTTGGGTGGACGTTCGAAAGACATGCCTAAATGGGCCTGCCTTCGTTGAAGGTTGAACGTCGAGCTGGCACCTCGGCGTTTGTGAAAATCTACTGCCAATCATTAGCAGACCAGAGTTCTGTAGTGGCAACCCCTAACTGGGAAAAGCTGAAAGACAACAACAACAACAACATACATTTTATGGATGCAAAAAAACCCAACCGATGAGAGCTGAAACCCAAGAAGAATGCAGAAAAAATGACTCAGCAGAGGCAATGGACTCAAAAATCGGTAATATAGTTTGAAAATATTCAGATGGGTGATATTGTTAATGATACAGAAGGCACGGAACTTCAGTGGATTTTGCACTTGGGGGCACATAGAGGTTCAGGGTTCAATGACTGTGTTCCTATTAAGCCAGTGCTGAAAAATAGAAGGCTACGCCTATAGCAGGTTTTATCTCTTTAAATATTCATTGTATTTTTGGAGGGATCTTTGTGTAGTTTTGATTGGTTGTTTTAAAAGTTTGGATAGTACATATTACTGATTTTGCCTGATTTTAGTATGTCCGATGAAGTATTGTGTATCAATACGAAATTGCTTACATCTCTTGTTTTATTAATGTAATTTTTATTGAAGTCCATTGCCTCTGCTGGGTTGTTTTTTTCTGCATACATTTTATGGGATACAAGTGAACTCCAAAACAATGCTTAAGTAAGACTTCGAAGAGTGTGCTTTCTAACACCTGTAGTTTAAAGTCTCCTGCTGCAGAAATAATTAATACATAGCTCTACAGAGTGTGGCTGTAGATAGGTAGTGGTTTAAATCCAGCTATTCTCATCTACTGAGGTTGTATAACAGATTATCTAAATTGTACAGCAATGGGTTAATGAGCTGATGTGATGTGTATAAATTAACATAGGGTGAACAGTTATAATGCTACATCATTCTTATTCATACATTTTATGTGAGTGGTATTGCTTCAAACACACTACAGTGGGAATTCGGTCAAGTGTGTGCTTTCTGATAACTCTAATAATGATCTCTCCCATGGCATCCATATTTCATATGTAGTTCTCTAGATTATGAATCTAGACAGGAAGGCAGGGGTTTAAATCTGGTAATGTCATTGCGGAAAACAATAGTGACAACACTGGCTTACACAACAGATTGTGATATGCAAACCAATACTACTGTGAAAACTAACAGGCTGAAGATTTTTGAGATGAAGAATATGTTTTAGGGAAAGCATAAGCATTACAAGAAACCACTGATGCAATCACTTCAAGTGTGTATTTAATGATACTCCAGATACAAATATGTCTGTGGCATCAGTGGTTGATATACAGCTCTATGAACTATGAATCCAGCTAGGCAGATGTTCAAGTCTGTCAAGGTGTAACTAATGAGTCTGTAACTGACTGATAACGTACAGGATTGGCTTCTCAAAAGGAACTGATGCTTATAATTTAACTTATTCTATACTTTAACAATTGGGGATAGACAGGCCATTTTTAATCCCTTTAATGGAAGCCATATGCATTCAAACATCAATGCTCAGGTTATCCCTTCAAGTGTGCTGCTTGACAAGTGTGATATGAAGTCTTATGTGGTGTCTTCAGTTAGTGCACAGGTCAGGAGGAGCTTGATCTACATTGTTTAAGTTATAATCCAGTGGTGTATGTGTGTTATTATTTTGATCACATTACTGTGATTACAGGCAATAATGGCTTATTCAATAGATCTTGATGTGTGTCATGATACATAATTGTTACAAAGTGTAACAGGACCCTTATTATGATAGTTTGTTATGGTTTTAGGAAGGGTAGGTGACATTCTTCCAGTAATTTCTTTTCTTCCTTATGAGCATGCCAGTATAATGATATATTCCATTGTGCGATGGTTAACAGAAAGCACAATAAGTAATCAAAAATATGGAATAGTTATTATCACTTGTCTTGTTTAGGGGAATGACTGTTAAGAATTTGCTTCTGAAAGGCATGGCTTTGCTGATGGCCAAACAGTGGAGGTAGTGGCTGATCCATGGTGGACACTAACATTTTTATAGTTTACTGTACACCTGTTGAATGTAACCTGTTGTGATCCAGGGATTATAGATGTGTTGCACAATGCTCAGTTGGGGAGACATTTTGATTTATGCATAGTAGTATAGTATTTTCAGAGGTGTACATTTGTCATACTGCATTAACTTCTTTATGTGTGGCAGCAGCAGAATTGCACATGTAGCCACCATTGCTTTACACTGCCATCACATATAATGAAAATAAAATGGAGCATGCAGCAGCTGTCATTCAATACTGACATCAGGCACTTGCTGTGGTTACTTCTCCTAGGTGCAATCATAAGTAGTCTTCCTTTCACATTAAACTAATCATGTCCATAATCATACACTGACATTCATAGACACACAACCCTGATGTTACTGGACTGCTGCCACATGACTTGCATCATGCAGAATTTCCATCTTAGTATATTTCTCATGACATGTCCCACATTTCCTGTATATTTACATCTCATCTGTTATAGTTATACATCTCTACTGATGGATTTCAGGGGTATATATCAGAACATTGAAGTTTCAGAACTTTGAATGTTCTAATATCGACCCCTATTCAGCGAAAGCTGAAAACATCAAACATACAGAACAGCAAATCTTTTCCTAGGGAAAAAATTTGCTGTTCCAAAATACATACACACAACACAAGCACACCAAACAAACAGCAATCCACACACATACACCTAAAATCTTTCATCTAACCCTACACTAAACTGTACAGACACCACTATCTACCCACTTACCTTAACCCAAACCCTAACCCTAAGGTCAGTCACTAACGCACACACACCTCACCCGTGCCCTAACACTAACTCACCTACCCCGCCCTAACCCTCATGTCCACACATTCGCACACTTACCTGACCCACGCCCTAACCCTAACTCACCTAACCTGCCCTAACCCTCACGTCCACACAATCACAGACTTACCTGAACCTGACCTGTAACTTTCCAGCACAGTGCTGAAAATAGCGAAGCAACAGGAATGGAAACCAAATTCTGTCACTTTGCTATTTTCAGCTTTCGCTGAATAGGGGTCGATATTAGAACATTCAAAGTTCGGAAACTTTGATGCTCTAATATAGACCCAGATTTCAGCGTAATCTTCAAGTAAAATTGTGTTCAAACTGACAGTTCAGTGTCTGTGCAGGTCCTTGTGGATTGCACTGCATACTGATTTGGAATTTATTAACTTCGGAATTCCTCCCCTTCCTGACATACATGTTACTGCCACAGTTGTTATTATCATTTACACTACTGGTACTTGTCTGGTTATTATGTTCAGTAGTGATCCTTATTTTTCTCAATTGGTCCACAGTTTTATGTATTTAATTTCCCATCTGTCTCTGATTTTCTGGGATGTCCCTGAGTTTGACTCCAATTTTGGCTCTCTCCCTGTTAGTCCCTTGTATAAATGAATGGCCTTTGGGGAACGGTGGTGAGTCATACTTAGATAGTAATGACACTAATTAGAGGTGTAAACTTCTTTTACTTCTGAAAATATATATTAATCCAGACTCTCTTATTCTGTCAACATCTCAAGTCAATAGTACTAACATTTTAAAAAGTGTCACTGATTATGTATGATTTTTTTCTTGATTTGTCCCTCATTCTGATTAGGTTTGTCCCGCATTCATTTTTAGAGCTGTGACTGTTAATTGTCAGGTTTCCCCTGCATTTTATGCATTCAAAGTTACCCTGTCTAGTGTTGTGCCGTTCACCTGTACCTACTTCCAGAGCTTGCACTTGTTTACAGTCCTGCATTTACATTGTCTACACGAGCCCATCTTCATCATAACATGGCCACAAATATGTGTTCTGGGCTTAGGCAGCTGTTGTTAGATATGTAGGGTAGTTTGGAGTTATGCTTATTTGATTAGCACACAGCTGGCCAGTCACATACTGCTATTAAATCTTCGTTGTAGTCTTAATGACTTTTATCCAGTGTTGTTCTTTATAATGCAATATGATGTTTCACCTTAAGGAATCAGCACTATTCTGTCATACAAACTGCAGTATGGTGGAAATACCAATTGCATTTGCTTCAAACTCACTGGCAAAAGTTTAACATAACTGTTTTGAGATAGACAGAAAAATACTTAACCTGGTATGTGTAGAAAGAAATTCTAAAGGTATGTTTGTGGAGAAGTTTATCATTGTCATGGAGTCCCAGCCACTAAAAGTCATATTTGGATCATGAAAATGACAATCCAAAATGACTGCAAAGAGGTAACAGTGTTCATCCATATGGTGTCATTTATGTGCTAGCATCCCAGTAATGATGATAAAAGGATAAGAAACCAACAACCATGGGTTCAGTAGAAATGTACTACTCACACAGTTAGCCATTACAACTGCTACTGCACAAAGACAAATCAAAAATTACTGAGAACTGCTCAAACAGTAGGGACTACTTATAAGGTGATGGCCTGGAAGTGTTAGCTTGTTATATGTAGCATTAGCATATGGAATGGTGTAGTTACTCAAATAACAAGGAACATTAATACATGGCTGCAAAGTCATAATTCTAGCCAATATTTGTTCCAGGATGCTGGATTCCACACATTACAGACATAAAAGTAATAAAAGGAAACTTCTTTCTGAAGTTTTGTATTGAGCATCTATGGAGATCTCTAAGAAATACAGTTTAAAAAAACAGGAATTCATATATAATTAGAAAAATTAAAAGTACTAATGAATAAGTGCAAAAATGTGAGACTAATATTAATGTGAAATGTTGTTGAGCAATATAGTTATGCTTTACAAATTCTTAAACTCTCCCCACTCCCCAGCCTACAAGCTTCCTCCAGCACCCTATCACCCATTCTTTTCCATTTTGAGATGAGAGTTCCCCCATTCGACCCCTAGCCAATGTGAGAGACATATGGTCCATTTGTTCTCTGACTGGAGTGAGACCCTATCAGCCCATTTATTCCCCTGAGTAGGCAGTAATTTACATGGGGAATATCCCAGTCCTCCCTCACTCTATACTTAATTTCTGCCTTATGGTGGCCAGTTTCTTAACTGGCACTGCAGTTTCTGCTGCTTCTGCCAGTGGAGGTCCTGTGCATGCTCGCATGTGTGCATTCACACCTCCCAGTCTTACATGCACATCATAGCCACTCTGACATAATGACTGCTACTGACATTGCTTATATACTCCAGTAGTGGTCAGGAATACAGCTGATCAAGCCACCTCCCTCAGGACAGGAGAGACAAGGCACATTGGTTTCTAATTCCAATAGTACCTCAGCTGGTCATTCAAGACCCCCTGTACATTGCCATTTTCAGAGTCAAGTTTAATGTTAATAACTATAATATGGCTTTGGTGTGACAAAAAGGAGATCAATGATGTTGTTTCAGAGTCAGTAATGACAACCCCTGCTAAATAGTATTCGTACCTGGGAAATATACAGTAATGTGCAATGTTAAGTGGCAGGCTTTCTCAATGAGTTTAACAAGAAAAAAGGAGGAAATATAGCATACGTGTAATAACACACATTCCCCTACAGTATATATCTTTACATTTCTGGAGCATGCAACTGTAACTTCTAAAACATGAAGAAAAGATTGCATGTATGACAGCACTGCCATATTTATTATGTTATGGTAATGCAATGGTATGTTGTACAACTACAAAGAGAATGAACCTATACAGAGTCATGATTTTCCACTTCATGCATTCTTGTTTATGTCTCTTTGTGAATGCGAATAATGTCACACACCCACAACATGCCACAGGTAGGACTTACTCTCCACTCATATTTCATATCTGTATTTAATTAGTATTTACATCTATTGTTTTCATAAGTAAAGATTGGTGGCATCTCTTTTTAATATCTTCCTCACTCCCATGTTTATGTATAAGTGCATGACTTTAGACTTAGTCATGTTGAACTGTACATTTTAGGTAAAAAAACTGAGTCATATTTTTAGTACAATGCATTTTCAGTAACTGCCATTTACTGTCTTAAGAGTGCATTATTAAGTGATGTTTTCTTGCTTTCTGGCAGAGGTTTTCTTCACTTGTGTAGAATCTCTAGTAATGGCAAACCAGAGTGCTTCCAGTACAGGTACCTTTGGCATTCACTGCAAAGCTATTCTGACAAGTACTTAAAAACACATGCATTATGACATAATTTCATAGGGAAGAACATATATTTTAGTATTATCAGTTTCATTTCTTGTATTAAACCTGACATAAATAATATATGATTAAAGAAAATTGTTGTAGAGTGCAGACTACTGTCATGTATAAAAGAAAATAAGACATCACTTTCTTCGTAATGTAGAAGCATAATCCTTCATTGCTGTATTTCATTTTCGCTAAAATTGGGGATGCAGAGTTCTGTTGATTGTTACACATATTTTTCTTTTGACTTCAGCTATGTTTTAGGTTTTGTTGTGTTATGTAACCAGGGTAACTATATTCTTGTAAAGTAACTGAAACCTATCCATCTAGAAGGATGTCCAGTTTAGTCTTTTATGTCAAACAGTTGATTAAGTTACTTTATAAACTTTTCTGCAGCTGCAACTGTTTCACAGTTATGGACCTTGATAAAGAATAAAAGATGATCATTTTTAGAGTGCTAGGACAGGATATCCCATATGGGTGCCATTTCTCATGTCACTCTGTGATAGAAGAGAGTTACAAATGTTAGAAACATATGCAGTTTTTGGAATATCAGCATGTCATTAAAAGCTGTTAATGCTTTAATGGTACTGGCAGGATAATGTATAATACATAGTATTCACTTGTGGGGTTACCCTAAGGTCAATTGGCCAGCAAGCTTCTTATTTTTCCTTATTGTATCAGTTCTGATCTGACTTCATAAATGCCAAAATCTGCAGAACTTGCAAAACAAGGTCCCTTCATGGGAAAACAAATCAGCCACAGCTTAACTTCCCACCATCTGTAAATGATATGCTGCCATATGGAGCAGTGTATTAAATAAGTACCAGTAATTACTGTTGTACTTGCTATGCAGGGAATGTTGAGAATATACAGCACACTCGAAGAAGCAAGTGTTTCCTTTGGCATACCAGGAGCATGTTTCATAAAGGACACGGCCTGTGAAACAGTTAAAGAATGGGGCCCTCGTGTATGCCAATACTGTTCTTAATATACTCTGCTTTGCCTTAGATATAATTAATTTTACAGACTGTTTTGTCAAATAAAAAGTACAGAGAACATTAATTTGTTTATTTAATAATTTTTTGTTTAACATTTGATAACAAGTGGACAGGCCCAAGGTCCCTTTTCAGCCATGACTGACAAAAAATAGGCAAAAGCATTACACAAGATAACATGTACAATGTGGTAATCTAACTTCTAAGTTTATAAGGTGTTCAATCCAAAATATGCAAGTAAAAATGGAACTATGCAATCTTCAGAGATTACAGAAGCACATTACAAAATACAAGGTATACAATGAAGTAAGCTGACTTATACATTTTGCAAAGTGTACCATACAAAATACTTAAGCAAAGACAAATTATAAAGCCTTCAAAGTTTGTAATAGAATATATATATAGCTACATACATAGTTAGGATGTGTTTTATAGTGTCCTGTATAAAGAGAGTGAAGACTTTCATGTGAAGCAAATGTGTGTGTGTGTGTGTGTGTGTGTGTGTGTGTGTGTGTGTGTGTGTGTGTATAGATATAAATATATAAACACACACATACCTATATCTATCTATCAATCTATATATATATATATATATATATATATATATATATATATATACACACACACACACACACACACACACATTTATATATATATATATATATATATATATATATATATATATATATATATATATATATATATATATATATATATATATATATATATAGATATATATAGATATATATAGGATCATAGGACATTACTGGGCTAACAGCCCTAGGACCTTACAAGCCTAGCCAAGTTCTACCCTTATTTCCATGATGAGCACATAATGACCATGTCCAAGAGTGACATAGGTGGAACCCTTGTGGTGAATTTATGGTTGTCCGTCCAATCGTCCAGATTGTGTTTAAAGAGGGCCAATGAGGTGCTCTGTTTGTCATGAAGTGGGAGTCTGTTCCAAAGGTGTAATAACCTCCAGTAGGTTATATTAATGTCACATACCAGGTTAAGGTCTTTAGAGAGATTAACCCATGTGCCATTTTACTTGCAGATATGCAACATTTCCAATAAAGCAGAATCAGATATTGCCTTATATGAAAGGCAGAGATCACCTCTGAGTAGTCTGTATGAAACAGAATAAAGTGACAGTGATTTCAGATGATAAACACAGGACAGATGCTGAAGACCTTGAATTTTCCTTGTGAGGAACCTTTGTTTTTTTTCCAGTTGTTGCAGCTGCTTGGAAAGGTGCATACCAAATGAGGCCTTGTACTCAATTATTGGCCTGATGAGGGAAGAGTACAGGAAGGTTATAAATTCTTTTTTTCTGGAACCAATACCCTTTCTTATGACATGAGCAATATAGAATGCCCTTCTTACCACTGTGAAGACATGAAGATCAAAGGTAAGACTGCTGTCAACCTGTGTGCCTAGTTGTCTCACCACTGAGTGCATACCTAGGGTGTTGCTATTGATCAGAAAACAAGCACTGTGGACCCAAACAGGTGGCAAAACAGGCTTTAATGACAAGTCCACCACAATACGAATAGTGACACAAGTATTACACAGGAAATCCACTGCAGCACAAAAAAATTAACGTTCACTCTGTCCAAAACCGTTTTCGGTAATTACAAGGACATCAATTACTTTGTCTAACAAGATATGTCATCTGATTGGTTTAAATGTCTACAACTGATATATAAAAGCAATGATGATTGATGTGTTGATTATCTGATGAAGTTGATGACGAAAACGGTTTTGGACAGAGTGAACGTTAATTTTTTTGTGCTGCAGTGGATTTCCTGTGTAATACTTGTGCCACTATTCGTATTCTGGTGGACTTGTCATTAAAGCCTGTTTTGCCACCTGTTTGGGTCCATGGTGCTTGTTTTCTGCTTACTAGTTTTTTCTACTTGCACCGTCCGTTTTATTTCATGGTTTGTGTTGCTATTGATGTGTTAGTTAGCAGGACCATTGCTCTTACTGAAAGGGATGAGAATACATTTTTTTGTAATAAGTTTAAGGCCATGACTTTTGCACCAATAATTTGTTTGTGTAAGACCCTCTTGTAGAATGTTGACATAATTTGGAGATTCTGTGACCGTTCCCAGTTTGCAGTTATTAGTAAACTTTGTCAGCCACAGACATATCCATATATAAAACACACACACACACACACACACACACACACACACACACACACACACACACACACAGACAGACAGATAGATAGATAGATAGATAGATAGATAGATAGATAGATAGATAGATAGATAGATAGATAGATAGATATAGATATGGGCTTTTCATCCAGAAAAAAAGAGGTCATTGTCCCACTGTACTCATCCCTCATTAGACCCATTATAGAGTGCAATGCCCCATTTGTTATGTACCTCACAAGACATCTGCAACAGCTGGAAAGGCCTCAGAAATACCTCACTAAAAGAATCACAGGCCTAAAGCAGATGCTCTATGCTGACCGTCTAAAAAAACTTCCAGCTATACTCTGTGGCATATTTTCTACTCAGAGGTGATCTCTGCTTAACATACAAGGCCATGTAAAATCCTGAGCTGTTGGACATGCTCCACTTAAAGAAATACCAATCCCTTTGAGCTACACGTTCCAGGGATCTAAACTTTGTCATCACAATGAACAAAACATGCTGGAGGGATAGGTTCCTGACCCAGAGACCCCCATACTCTGGAATAGACTGCCCATGCATGTCAAGCAGAGCGCCTCCTTGGCCCTCTTCAAAAGGAACCTTGAAGATTGGATGGGAGATAAGAAATTCATCCTGGGGATCACATCAGTCGCACCGCTTGACAGGGGTCCAGTGAAGTAAATATTGTGGGAAGAAATATCCAGGGAATTGTTATGGCTAGGCTTGTATAGGCCCTAGGGCCAATAGCCTAGTACCAACCTATGAACCTGTGTGTTTGTGTGTGTGTGTGTGTGTGTGTGTGTGTGTGTGTGTGTGTGTGTGTGTGTGTGTGTGTGTGTTGTAAAGCAGTTCAGGTGACATTATAAACCATTGGAGCAACACTTTACATGTTTTCTACATATAGATTGAACCCCAAGTATGAAACAGTAGCCCTTGTTATTGTAGCATAAAGCACAGTTGTGAAAGTGCATTTACCATAACTGTAGATGTTTGTTTAAATCACATTTGCAGTAGCCATATAAATATGGATCATATCCTGTCAAGAATATAACAGCTGGCCAGTCTTCTAAAGTCTTAGTTGCCAAGGGACAGAAACAACAGCCTGGATGGCAAAATCCTCTGGACTTTCTAGCCACCCTTATGAGCATTCTGCTTTTATTTCTAGGCAGATACGATTCTTTTCTGGAGTATCTTCCACACTTTTTCTTAGTATTGTTTCATTATGTGTGTGAAATGTGCCTTGCCTCTTTAAGAATATCATCAAATTTTGTGTATTTGCTATTTTAACAGGATTATCACACGACAAGCACATTGTGTTTAGTATTGTGAGGGAACTATCATATTACCAGCAAATTTTATATATTAACTGTTGACTGGACTATCACATGACCACTTAGTCTGTCGGACAGTTTACTTTCTATTTCTAGATTTGAGTGTTTTGTCAGAAAAAGTTAGTTGGTTTACTTATTAGCAGTGTATTTTTACTGGGCTAGTGTCTTTGGTGAGGGTAAGTTTATGTACTGCCTGTGAATACTTTCTTTGACAACGTACTTATTCACTGTTTCATACCATTTGCACTGCAGGGATCAGACCTAGATGAAAGGAAAATATCTACTCTTAGCTAAAACCAGGACTGCATGCAAAACTATTGCTGTATTCTGTTGAGACAATGTATACAATGACAGTCCTAGACAATTTAGATATGCAACTGAGGTGCAGAGACTATCATGCATTGCTATGAAGACAAGTGGTCTCAAGTTGAAGATGTTTTACATAATTCTACATAAACATGCATCTATATAAATACAGATTGGATGAAAAGGAAATGAAAAAAAAGGGATATAAAAGACTACCTATCTCTGTCTTGTAAGGATCTTTCAATACATCTGCTCAAGGCCAGAGTACCTGTACAATTCTTCACAGGATGTCTGACTGTTTTACTTTTACATGAAATAAGTAAAATCACTTACATGCACAGGTAGGTGCTGAATCAAAGTAAAAGACAAAAATGCTGCAAAGTAAAGTCTAAAAGATTGTTCTAGTGACATAGATGGATAAAGTTGTGATTGCACTCAGGCTGCCCTGTGTTTTGTTAGTGGCTTGGGTGACTGAAGGAGCCAGATGGATAAGCATTGCCATCACTGGTAGAGTGAGCCTGTGGGTGCCTCTTGTGATGATCACTGGTGGAAGCTGTGGACATTGTGTTGGCAGGTATAGTCCACAGAGGAAAATGGTAGAGACATAGCTGAGGTTCTGCAGAGATGGGGCCATATGCCACATATCTCCATTGGATCCTACCCCTCAGACATAACCACAGGTTCCCAATGGATGGGTGTGGGCAGGGTAGATCAAAAAGTGTAAAAAACATACAGCTTGAAGAAGAACAGCAACAACCCCTAGGATGTCCTTAAGATCCTTACTGGGCCTGGCTCAGATTCAGGCACTGGACTGGGAGATTATTGGATTAGAGTGCCTCTAGACCCAGCAAAGAAATGGACATTAGGATGGCTGTCAGA